>NC_090885.1:27056411-27098911 GCF_036669925.1 Montipora capricornis
GCTAAACCACTCACAACACAATGCAGCATGACGGTTTGCGACTGAAATAATTTGTGAAATTGTGACTAAACTTCCAATCAGTATTTTGTCCCAAAATTGGAACTGGATTTTTTTGTTAATTTTGAGCCCTGTGTCCAGAAAATATGCTGTTGTGTGGATTCTTGTCAAGGACTATGAAAGACAAACAGCTAGCAAATCAAATTTCAAGTGTAAATCATGTAACATGTATCGTAAGTAGTACAATTAAAAAAAAAAAAAAATTATTTCAGTTGGATTCCAATGGGTCTAAGACAGCTTCTTTCATACTTCTTTTTCCAGCAGACCCACAACTACACAATTAAATGAATATAGCTTGTGATCAGCTCTCAAGCATACTATTACTGAAAATAAAAACTTACCACTAATAAACATCCATCTCTGTTCTGGACCATAAAACTTTTTCTGAAACACAACAAACATTCATGTAATACCAATAATAATTTTATTGTTTACCAGTAAGTCAATATAATTGCTCTATTTTAGGGGCAAATCCAGGAGTTTTGTTAGGAGGGGGTGCACCACTATGGGATGGCATAGCTGACTGATCACCTTAATGTTCTTCTTTTTTTTTTGCAGAATACCAGTTGTATTAGAAAGCCACAGGACATCTCAGGAAGAGGGGGAGGGGGGCCCTTAGGATGTATATGGTTTCAACCCTCTGTTATCATTATTTCAGAGAAATATAATGATTATCACTAAAAGAGAACCATGCCCAAGACAACCAAAGGTCTTACAGAAGCTACAAAGATCAAGACAATCTTCTGATTGCTATAATTATAGTGACCTCCCAAGTCACGACCTTTTATACAAAAGAGAACAGTTCTCAACAGAAGTCAAATCAAACAAATCACAACTGCCAAAGCCTCTTGTAAGAGACTGTCAAAACTTGAGTAGTTGCTATGATTTTAAAGGAGTTTGAATTGTTTTGAACAAGGTGGTCAGTTCAGTTACTTGTCAACAACTTTGGTTAACAATTTTATAATACAATGTAGAAGTGTGGGACATAAATTCAACATTAGTATAATATACTTGGTGCTTCAAGCAATCTGATTGGTTTGCTATCTCGGAGTAATTGAGCATTATTCACTCCCTTCGGAGTGAATATTGCGTGATTTGTTACTGAAATCGAGAATTAAAAAATGTTTAAAGGCCGGTTTACACGGTGCAACTTGTCGGCCCGATTTTTGGCAGCGAGTTGTTGACGCCGCCAAAAATCAGGCCGACAAGTCGCACTGTGTAAACCAGCCTTAAGAAAGTTCCACATAGCTGCATTAGGAAACAAGACGGGTCATTTCACAACAAAACAATGCTCACCTCAATAATTATTAGAGATGCCATTTCATGACAGTGGATCCTTTACCAACTGCACTTTCAATTTCCATTTCAAATGAACCTCTAAAACTTTGATCGAACGGTGAAAATATTCTAACAAGCAGACTTTCGATTTAGATTGCTGCTTTAAACGGTGTTAAATGACAAATTTGCTGTTTGTGTCAAGGATTCTAACAAAGGTTATTTAGATTTGCCGTGTTTGAACCTTCTGTAAACACTTTCACACATGCTTTGAGCCGCTGCACATTTTCCACGCATGAATTGAGATGTCAATTAAATTGACTTTGGATGGTTTTCTTCAACAATTATTGTTATTGAGATCACTTTATGAGCACATATTTGAACAAACAATTACTATTCTTTTCAATCTTGGTGAATAGTGGCAGAATGTTTATCTCGCCACTTCGCAGCTCATTAAAATAATATTCTACCACTATTCACCTCGATTTCAAAGAATAATTGTTAAACATTCACACCTTCCTCTTGAAATCAACAAGACATGGGACCTTCATACAATTCATGTACTAGTATTAAAGTAGCTCTCTATGATCCTATGATGATCAGTCTCCACATAAGAACCACATCTTCCTTATATTAAAATTTAATATTTACCTCTTCATCAAGATAAAGTGGAGAATTGAGGTATGGTTGAAACTCCTTTGCTCCTCTTTCTTCGTGAACCACACCCACAAGGCTCACACCCTTCTGGTCAAGTTCAGGTCTTAAAGAGGACAGCTCTAAAGCTTCCTGGACAACAACGAAATTTAAAAGAACCAATGAACAACAAAGAATCAGAGTCAACAAATACAATTTCTGATTGTATAATTTATTATTAATTTAATTTTTGCATCTCAAAGTTTCACCAGATAATATAACAGGTTGTGTGCCTAATAACACAGATGGAAGGGGCTATGGTATTCAGTTCAAATACCATTTGATACTGAAGGTTCAAATCTCAGCCTGATCAGTACTTTTAAATTAGTTTCTTCACAAATTGAGAAACACTCAAGGAAATTTAATATCAGACTTAATCTTTGTTTTGAAAAAGGAAATAGCTTCCAAGCAGGCTTTCCACCAAAAGCTAGGTGGTGAGAATAAAATCAACTCTGACACCTTGCAAACACCACACTATTAGAGACGCTCACTAAGGGGCTGTTTACATGGAGGTAGGAAGATCCTAGAAGGCGAAACAACTTTTCGTTTGGTTTACATGCAGAAATTTCTGTCTAGGTGGAAGTGGAGAATGAAAGCAAGATGGTCGGCGAGAACAACATGTAATTTGGGTCCTTCTACTCTCCTTACTAGCTTTAATAACTTCCTTTTTATCTTCGTCCTGGCTACGATTTTCCTAGCTCACAGCTAGGAAGATCCTAGCACTAGGAAGATCCTAGCACTAGGGCCAAGTACAACCTCTTGCATGTAAACTGAATACAGAAAACATATGGCACTAGGATGATCCACCTTCTAGGATCTTCCTAGTGCTAGGATCTTCCTACCTCCATGTAAACAGCCCCTAATACAGATTCTCACTATTACGGAATGCCAGACACTTTTGTGTTGTCAACATGACAATTTTATTGTTTTGAATCTCAACATTAAGCGGACATTCATTCTCATCTAACATGGTGACATAAAATAGCAGTCTGTTGTTCTTCATTTGTCAACACACCCTTCAAATAAAATCTACAGTTTACTCTCATTGCACCACTATGATATTTTAAAGAACAAATGATAGAATCTCATATTTAAGTAAAATCTAATGTTTGGCCGATTTTCCAATTATGGCATCAAACTCTGATTGTGATGGTTTTATTCAATTTCAGTTCACTGTTACTTTTTATTGCTCAGCATGGCAGCTGTCAAGGACCATATTCATTTTTAACTGTGCTTTTATTTGCATATTAAGTGGCACACTTAATACACTTAAGATTTAAAATTACCCTAGAGCACGGTCTACGTAACATTGCTTAGCGCATGTTAACGGAACTTTTATGCTCAAAACCTGCTATTACGGACGCAAAACGATGTTTGAAGGTGTCTGTTACAATGAGAATTGACTGCAATGTGAGCAGCATAAAAGCCATGAAGCTACAAGAATATGGAAGCGATATGTTGGGAAAAGATTCACCCCTTCACAGGCACATTTTACTAGCCACAAAAAACTGAAGAATAAAAATTCCAAGTTATTATTGTTACCTCTCTGCACAAACGTCACCCTGGTCTTCTAACTACCATTATAACTGCTCCTGATTTACTCCATAGCTCAGTGGCCATCAAGTATTTCCCTGATCTATCTAAGGCCTTGAGTTTAATAGCACTTAAGTAGGCTAAATCAGGTCTTGCACTATTCTTGTACCAATCCCAGTTAGCAGCTAAAATGCCCGCAATCGCAGCTATCCCTCCAGCACCTACTAACCATGCCATCTGCTATCTCATCAGGAAACTATCTGAAGAAATTAACATTATAATTAAAATGTTATACATGTATAATAAGTGGCTAGCAACTGCATCACCTGGCCCCAGTTGTTCAAGCGATGGATAGCGCTATCCACTGGATAAATCACTATCCAGTCAGTCGATAAGTCATAGCGAAACCAATAATTATAATTGCACTATCCAATGGATAGTGATTTATCCGGTGGATAGCACTATCCACCTTTTGAACAACTAGGACATGGAGCAGAAGGTCGCTACTTGACTTGCATTTAACCCAGCATCACCTGCCAGGTGACTCTAGCAGAGTAATGGATAAAATCAGAAATTATAAACAAAAATTTAGGGATTCAAGAAACTATGATTTCCTGTCAGGCCCCAGAAATAAGAACCCCTTGGAACTAAAAAAAGCTTCCAGAATCAACAATGTTTATCATAAGGTGAACTGTTCTCTGTGTACAAGAGATATAATTATCATATTACAACAATAATCACATGCATCCTTACATCCCCCCCCCCCCCCCTCTTCAGATAAGAGAAGAGTCTTTTGATGTCCCTTCTTTGTTGTTTTTTTTTTTTCATTGCTGTAACAGTATAAACAGGTAAATATACGTTGAAGTTCGAAACATATTAAGTGTTCAGTTTCTAGGCTTTGTAATCTTGCAAATAAGCCAGGGATTTGGTGATTCGGCTGGACCTGGTTGTTCTGCAGAGCACATGCTCCTCTGGTGGGTTGGCGCTGTTGGGGTCTGAGGTGTTGGGTAGTTCTTGCTCTGTTGGAGATGGTTGCTGCCCGGGTGTGTCAGTGTCGAGAGGAAGTGGGTCAGTCAAGACTGACTTTGGCGGGTCGACTGTTATTGGGTCCTGTGTTTGGAAGAGGTATCTCCGGTTTCTTCTATAGACCTGGCCATCTTTGGTACGTACTTGGTAAGACTGGATGTCAACTTTTCCTTGGACCTGAGCTCTGAGCCATGGTGTGTTTGTTTCCTTTTGAAGTGTGAAGTGGTTTGACTCTGACAGCATCACCGGGGTTCAATTCTGTGAGCTCTTTGGCACTAACATTAAAGTACAGAGCCTGTTTGGCTTTGCAACGTGTCTCCTTCTCCAGGGTGTCTGTAGGGACTGCCGGTTTTAGCAGGGTGGTGGTCATGGGGAGAGGTGTTCTGGTTCTCCTGCTAAATAGGTGTTGTGCTGGGTAGCTGTCCAACCCCTCAGTTGGCCAGTCCAGGAGAGCTAGGTATGGGTGGCTTGAGGACTCAGAGGCCTTTCTAAGTAGGGACTTGGTTGTCTTCACAGCGTTCTTGACCTTTCTGTTAGACTGAGAGAAGCCTGGAGAGCTGGTAACATGCTTGAAGCCGTATTAATCGACAGTAACAAAATAGTCCTTGTGATTCACAGGCAATTTTTGACCAGGGCATGATTGGGAGGTGATGTGTTACCAGAGGTTCTTTGGCTTGGTCCCTTGGGTGGTTGGCACACACCCTACACTTAGATATGTAGTCGCTCACTTCCTGGTTCACCCCTGGCCAGTAAACAGACTCTCTGGCTCATCTTAATGATCCCTGTATGCCAATGCGGCTTGCATGAAGTCTTGACTTGATGTAGGGTCTGGCCTTAAGCGGAATTACTAGCCGTTCTCCTTTAAAGATCAACCCATCATGAATCATGATCACAGAATGAGAAATAGGGTGCAAGCGATTCTGGTATTTTGTCCTTCATTTCTGGCCATCCCTGCCTGATGATTTTTTTTAGGGCGTGCATGTCTTCATCAGCCTCAGTCGCTTCCTTGATTCGTGTCGAGGTCTCCTCTGTTACTGGGAGGAACTGGAGTGTGTTGATATGCTCCGCTTCTTGTTCTGCATCGCCTCGTTGGTCCATTATCATAACAACATCTTTGTCGCAGGTCTCTGTGTTATATATTTTTGGCAGGTACGCCCTGCTGAGAGTGTCGGCTCGGTACCTGTGGGCACCTTTGTTGTATGTTACGTTGAGGTCGTACTTTTGGAGTGGAAGCGTCATTCGCTGGAGTCGTTTAGGAGCAGAGAGAATGCTCTTTTGGAGAACCGACTCAAGAGGCTTGTGGTCTGTCTCCACCTTTGTAGGGCATCCGTATATGTATTGTTCGAACTTCTGAGTTCCAAAGAGAATGGCCAGCATTTCCTTTTCGATTACTACTGCTCTTGGTTGACATAAAGGATCTTGATGCATATGCGACGGGCTGTCCCTGCTGCAGCAGACAAGCTCCAAGTCCTTTCTCTGACACGTTACACTGTAGTTCTACCTCTTGTGTCGCGTTAAAGAACTTGAGGAGGGGAGCTGTGGAGTCTTTAGGGCTTGGAAAGATGTACCGTGTACTTGTTGGTTCCATTGAAACATTATGTCCTATTGGATACGTTCTCTGAGTGGTGCAGTGATATCTGATAGGTTTGGAGATAATTTTTGGAGGTAGTTTACCATCCCTAGCAGCCTTCGTATGTCTTGCTTGTTTGTGGGAGTGGGCATGCTGAGCACAGCCTCGATCTTCATGGGGTCTGGTTTAAGGCCTTCCGCAGAAATTACATGACCCATGAACGTAACTTTCTTCTGTTTGAGCTTTAGCTTGTCCTTGTTTAGCTTAATACCCTTCTCCCTACAGCGTTGTAGGAGGGAGTGTAGTTTCCTGTTGTGGTCTGCCACTGCTTCTTCACCAGTGTTCCCCGAGCCGTACACCAGTATGTCGTCGTATATAGGCTGGACACCAGTGAGGCCTTCCAGGGCGTTATCAAGGCGGCTCTGAAACTCTTCTGGTGCAGGCGATATTCTGAAAGGCATGTGCTTGCAGCAGTAATGGCCCCAGGGTGTCCCAATAGTGGTGAGTAGGCTGCTGTCATGATCCAAAGGGACATGCTGGCCAAAATCCACTCTTGGCATCTACCACAGTGAAGATTTTAGCGTTGGTCAACTTAGGTAGTAAGTTGTCAATCAGTGGAAGAGGGTAATGGTTCCGTTTGAGCACCTTATTGAGAGGTTTAGAATCGATGCACAGTCGAATCTTTCTGTTGCGTTTCCTGGCAACCATCTCGGAAATCCAATCCGTGGGACCTTCGACTTTAGCCAAGATTCCCATCTTCTCTAGCCTGTCAAGTTCTTCTTGAAATGGTTCTTTAAGAGCAACTGGTACCTTTCTGACTTTGAAATGCAGTTCTTCTTGGAGCTTGCCATCACCGGTAAAGACGTCAGTGTATCGCACGAGGATGTCTTCAGCTTTTGGTGGAATGTGTGAGCTTGTATCCAGTGACATGACGAATTTCTGCAGTACCACATCTATATCTTTCTCTTCATCGTCATTGTCGAATACGAAACTATCGAAAGTCCCAATCCGGAGTGCTTTTGGCTTGTACTGGAAGCAAGAGGCTATAGTTGGGGCTATAGGTAGTTGTTCCATACCCATTTTAATTTTTTCCTGTTCGCTGCTGCGGACCCATCAGTTTCAAGCTTGGTTGGAAAAGGAATGTTAGTTTGCTTTATCCGAGTAGGTGGTTGGGCGGGAGGCACATCGTCTGGCATGATCACTGGAATTGATTGACTGTTAATGTTTCACTTCAGACACCATGTATCATTGTATCAAAGTAATAGCCTATAGCAAAAGAATAGAGACAGAGGATTCTCGGTTCCTATGTTTACTAGTGTAATAATAAATCACACAGTCATGCGCGTGTACAAGAGATATATCCTATTACAATGATAATCATGTGCATTGCTACAAGTGAAACTGCATTAAAAGTGTTTTGCTAATAAACAAATTTATCATTACCACTACAAATAGAACCTAAGTAAAAACTAAGAACAATACTATAACTACGTACAATACTTACACTACTTACAGTTTCAACACTAATTAAATTACAAAAAAGTTAAAGGGCAAGAAAATGAGAAGAAAGGTTTAAAAAAAACTATATTGCTGAACCTTTTGTAAAAGGATGAAAAATGCAAAAGGCATGAGCTTGATGCTGAAAGATTGCTGTCTCCTGACCAAGAAAAGCTTACCAGTGCACTAAAATATTAAAAGGTTAGACTCCAGCCATATACATTACCACCCTGGAGCTAATACTGATACTAATGAATACCGTAAGTATAGGAAATCGTATAAACTTGCTCATGCATATCGTGATTTATGGGCACAAGTGGTGTTTTTGAACAGCTCGTGTAATTTGAGAACTTTCAAAACATAACAAGTGGCCATAAATCACTCAATGCACGTGCAAGTTCATACACTTTCTTTTTCCTTCTCTGTAGGATACTAAGTGGCAGATCCAGGGGAGGGACCCGGATTTTTGGACCAAAGCCACCAAAACACCATAAAACACCAAAACTGTGAAAGGGCAAAAACAAAATGTTTGAGAGCAGGCCCCCACCTCACCCTCCAGGTCTTAATCCATCACTGATACTTTATAGACTAGCGAAATCTGTTTGACCTCACCTAAGATAGCGAACTGGCACTAGTCAGTCCATGTTTGTTACATGTCACTCATTTGACTTTCTTGTCACAAGTTATCTGTGCTACGACCTCTTAAACCAATGTCCTTGCAAAATGGATGGACCCCTATTTATGACAAGAAAGCAAAATGAGTAACACGTAACAGACATGGGCAGACTACTGCCAGGTCCCTATCTTAGCTGAGATCAAACGGACTATGCTCTACATTGCCTCATTAGCAAAGGCTAATAATAATTTAAGCAACCTGTTATGAAAACAGCACACGGAAAAGGCATACCACAATGCCTGAAAATCCTAGCACGCTTTCTGAAACCGAGCTAGGATTTTCAGCCTGAGCAAACGGGCTAATAAATCTATGTCATCGCTATCATTTTTTCATCCCAGGCTGAAAAAGGAACATAATCAGTAAATTCTCCCACGGAAATTTGCGTTTTGCGCCCGGGCTGAAATTGAGAATGAAATCGCAACAACATTTCAGTCCGGTAGGCAGTGCAAAATTTCAGCCCGGGCTGAAAATCACCATGTAATCAGGTCCTCTGTACATGTGTGCCCCCTGAATACGAAAAATACACACCGACCTTTGGTTGAATAACTCCCCATAAGGTATGCAAAGAAAGAAAGATAGAGATGACGCAATATAATTGCGAGGAGCAAGTCAATGAAGGGTAACTTGGGCTCAAGTTGGTTTGTCTTTCATATACCGGTTCCGGAAAAATTAACGTCCATAAAACAAAAGAACAAAGCGAACATAACAATACCTAATCTACAAGGCCTAATCAGAATAACAATGGTTCTTTTGTCTTCACCCATTTTGGTCCGGTGTATGAAAGTCTCCTAGTAACTTGACGCGCTTGGAATTTCCTACAACATGCCGTGTGTACTGTGCACTAGCTCGGAACCCAGACACCATGAGCGTCCCTAAACATTAAAAACATTGACTGGACAAGGATCTCCCAATATAGTGACAGTCGATTAATTCCCGGTAATCAAATATCGGAGATTGTGCTGTTATCATGACCTACATGTGACCGTGTTCGTCAAGTCGAGAGAGCATTCCAACTCCTAATCGCCGCAAAACCGTCCGGGTAAAGCAAATTTCCACTTGCTTTCGCTTGCGTTTCAGCAAATAAGCCACTGGGAAAATTGGACCAATCAGAGGAATTCAGTTTTTTTGCTACAGTTCGCTTGTCCAATCAACGCCTCTTTGAGTGTGTTGCATTGTGGGATGATTTTCTTTCCCTGGCAAAAGCGCGTGATTTTGAACAACAACATGTCCGCAAAGTGGAGTTAATTGAATATCTTCACTACGTAGTTTTTATGGGATTTTTTCATGGAAACGACGCTTGCTTTAGACGCCGTTTAAGATCAATGTATCTTGCAGGTAATCAGGGGTTGATTAAGTGTGCTGTCTATCTTAAAACTAATGATCGCTAAGAAAAACGTAGACTTACTATCTTGCTCATCGAGCGAGTGGGCTTTAGGTAATCGATGTGATACGTTTCTTGTTGCAATCCACTATCATGCCAGATTAAATGATTATTTTCCGATCATAGTAAGTTTCTTGTTTGTTTTAATTATTTTAGTGAACTATCCATTCCGTTACCGGACAAAATTTAAAATAGCAAGTGACAGGAAAAAAATCATGTTAAGTTTAGAAGCGACAACAAGTGATCTGTGTCTTTGTTCGCCGGTAACCATGTTCGTTTACTTTCAAGTTATGTCCACCTCTTATTAGAATACTTAAACTACCGCCTTTCTCATGAGAAGTAAAACAATTGGTTTCCGACTATAATTATTATTTGATTATAAATTTTGTTCATTCAACAAATTGCATCAAGATGAGATAGAATATGAACGTCGTCAGTATCCGGTGTCCGTAAGAGGTCCTTCGCTGCTGTCCGTGAAATGCGATTCTTGATGGCATTTTTTCCACGTCTGTAAACGCTTACCGATCTTCGTTTGTTGATAAAAGTAATAATGAAAAAAACTTAAGCATAAGTTTTGTATAAAGTTGCAATGAGCGTAATATTGATGGAAACTCCTTGGGTGAAATTGCTGGAGCAACATGTTTTGTCCAAAACTTGCTGACTTGAATTATTCTTAACTCGCAATTTTGGTTTATTCTTCTTACCGTAACAATGGCATTTGCTGCCATGCAACACAAAAATTAAGCTTAATTTAACGCTAAAGCAGTCGTCAATATTCTACTTGCTAACTGACATCGAGACTCTGAACATGCACACTTGCTAACTTAAGAGAGAAGACTTCTCTAGCTTTCATTTGGATGTTGTTGAATGTTTTGGTTTTAATTCTGTTGTTATTTTAGGTATGATAGAAGGCATTCCCCGCTTTCTATGTGTTGTAACACTTAATACAAATCAAATAAATTTTTGTTTAAAACAAAATGGGAACTAAATCTTGTCATTTAAAACAGTGATAATATTTTCTTCATATTGATAGTAAATGTAGTCTTCTTACTAAAGGCAGATCTGTAAAACTCCGATCATTATTATTGTAAAAATAATTTGTTGTCTCCGTCGTTATTCACCATTTGAGGGATTTGATTTTGATCCATACTGTTAAAAGTGCTACTATGACCAAAAAATGAATTTTTATTTTTATTTGGATTTCGAAACTGTATGTTAACTAAGCAGTAAGTGACCCAAGTTTTAAGCCTTGATTTAAAAAATATACTAGTTATTTTAATTGTAATTTTCCTATTTAATGGTCCATTATTACTATCTTTAAAATCTTGAGAGAGTTGAATTGGGGAGAAAATGACGTCAAAGAATCAATAGTTTAAGAATGCAATGCATGTGTATGCGGCTGAATTATTATGCAACACTGGGAGTGACAGGCTGTCAGACTTTTAAACTCATTATTGCATATATGATAAGCTGCATTTACGCACTGAAATTTTAAGCTAGTGAGTCAATGATGTCACTTTCCCTTAGGTGCAATTGGTCAGTTTGGAACATGAGTAATGGCAGACCATGAAATCCAAAACTTACACTCAAAGTAAACAGCCTTTGGATAAAAATCAAAGCTCAAGATTTTGTCAGTCAAGTGTTAAGCAATCACACTCTCAAAATCTGAAGAAAAAAAGGAAGTGATTTTTTTATCATAGTAGCACTTCAATAATATTATAATAAAAATTTACATGTCATTTAACACTTTCTTTCTTTTTGCATCATGGAGTTAGAATTAACTCCAAACCATTTAACCTACATGTAGGAAATACATCATTAATCTTTGCGTGTAAACTATTAGTTATTCATTGGGTATCTTTTTTTTTCTAATCCTATCACCTTCAATTTTTGTGTATTATCATTTCAGAAGTTTTGCACTTATAATTCCTGTAATTTTTTCAGCAGATTCGAAAAACAGTGGAACTACAAAAAAGGTTAATCACAGCAGTTCCCAGATATCCCCAAAAAGTCACAGAATTAGATGCACAGCTATTTTGATAAGTGCCACAAAGCATCCCCTTAATCTTCTCTTCAACTTCTCTTCAACTTCTCTTCAACTTCATCGTTGATAAGTGCCACAAAGCATCCCCTTAATCTTCTCTTCAACTTCATCGTCACTCAAGTCTAAGGATTTAGACAGTAATGTCACAAAATGTCCCCAAAAAATGTGCTTCTGAAGTAAATTTACCCCAACCTAAATACTGCTTACCTTATTGTTAGAAATTGTTAGCATAATTATGCATAGGTTTAACAGGAAACTTTGTGTTATTGGGCATCAATCTAATTGCATACCTTTTTGGACATAAGTGATAGTACAGCCCTTCAATTACTCTTGATTTAGTAAAAATGTCTAATTTATAACTAGAATTTTTCCTCTATCAGGGAATTTCAACTTGTATGGAGAAAATAATTACAGTCAAGCAAGAACCTATTGATGATGCATATCCTTCACCGCCATCAACCACAACAGCATCAACCACTGTTTCTACTGGAACAACAACAGTACTAGTTCAAAATTCAACAACAAGAACTACCAGTGTAGTTAGCTTGGGCACAGCAACAGTAACGTCAGGGAGCATTACAGGGGCTGCTACCGTGGCAGCAGCTCCTGAACCTCAGATATTCTTCATCCAACCAAAACCTGAACTGCAAAAAGCACAATGTACTGTGGTCTCAGTCATGCAAGGTTAGAATTAGTGGAGAATACAGATGAACGTTATTTTTAAAAACGAATGACTTGCTTGTGCAGCTACATGTACATGTACGTGTATCATTTTAAACTGCACTGACAACCCTGTTTTGTCTATTGTGGTTAACTAGCCCCAGATATGATACATTTGCACCCCAAGATCAGAGCACAACTAGTTGACTTTTCTTGTGAATTTGATTACTTTATTATTTTTAAATATGTCTTGAAATGATCGTCGCAGTCCTGAGCAGCCAGCCTCTGCGTCAAGCCAACCGTGAGCTGGCCGGTCACTTTGTGAGTTCATGGTAAATTGTTAGAGGATGGATGTATACGAAATATATAATATGTAAAAGCTCATATTTTAACTGCGGAGAGAATGTTAAGTCTTGAAATTATCGCCGCAGTTGCTGTATGAACACTACAATACCTGCAACAAATGAAAACCTGAAAAAGAGATCAGGGGTTCAAATCCTGATAATTATTATTTTTGTATAATGCCAGATGATTTTAGTCATCAACTAGGGGTGTCCTAAGGCGTTTGAGGTGTCAGTGGGTTAATGATATTTGTAGTTGCTATTTTTATCTCCAAAGATAATTATTAGTATTCTGTAATTTCTCTTTTAATGGGGATATTAAAAGAGTTTTTTTGAGTGAGTGATTAATTTGTGGTAAAATAAAGATTATTATAATGTAATTTACTCTAGTACAATCCAGTAATGAGGTAACATTCATGCTTATTAATCAGTGGAAGAAAAAGTGGGGGGCTGAGGCTGTGGATGAATACTGAAAACAAAGCTCAGGGCTGTAGACATGGCAGGACTGAAATCAAGTTGCCGCAATCCCCATGAGTCTACTCTAAAAGTTGGGAGTCTGACAACTGTCCCAAAGGCTGTTACGGTAACCATTTAACCCTTTCACCCCCGTGGGGTTCCCCATTGATGAGTAAAATCGTCTGGCATTAGACAGAGTAAAATCCATAAGTGGCACTCTTGGGAGTGAAAGGGTTAGAAAATTAATGTACATTGTAAAAAGGGAATCTGATTATTGTGTTTTGTACAACAGGTGGCACTGGAACAACAACCAATACAAGGACAGTAGCTACAAATGCCCAGTCCAAACCACCTGTAGTCGTTATTTCAGGTAGCCCGATCAAGCTAACGCCTCTGTCACGCGCAGGGGCAGCTCTAGGTGGTGCACAGGCAAACTCTGGTACAGGCAACAACATAACATGCACATTGGTTCATGTTCAGCCATTTAATGCAGCAACCAAGCAACACATTGCTCCAAAAGCTGGGGGCTCCCCAAACAAGGCACCTGTTCCGCTTCAAATTCAAAAACTTGTACCAATCAGTGTTGCAGCAAGTTCGTTGGCTAAAATACAACCCGGAACAACACCACAGTTTACTATGGCTGCTCCAGCAGCTTCAACTACAAATGTGCGTCACATTGCGCCTAAAGTAAGCATTGTGCCGGCTGTGCCAGGTGCTCAGACTGTCCGTTTAACAACACCAGCCATGCAAGTCAGAAATATTGCACCAGCTGAGAAACCAGCTCAAGTTCCCCAACAGGTATCTCTCTCTCTTTCCTTCATGATATAAATATTACTGTATAGTCATGCCCAAAGATAAAGTTCAGTATCTTGTCTGTAAAAAAAGCTGTTAACTGGCTATATTGCCAGAATATAGTACTTTCTGAATTCTCACCCAGCTTTGATGATAATCTCTTCTTTTGCAGCTGGCACCCAAGCCTATTGTGACTCAGGCATCTAGTGCAGCACAACAGCCAAGGCTTATTGTCCCAGCATTACCTTCCAACATGTCACAAATATCTGGTGTAACTGGTGCAGCAGCCACAGGAAATGTGCAGTTTCCTCATGGAGTTATCAGTGGAGGGGTTGTTTATCTCCCTCAGGTAAGTTGTTGATACTGTAATAATTCATTAGGTTCTGTGTGGGATCTTTATCTGAAAGAGTTATTTATGAATAAGGGTCTTTAAACAGGACCTGTGACTAATTATTTGCATCCAAGAATACTAATAGGATGAACCATTTTGCTGTTGTCAGGGCAAAGGCAGCTCTCTCTCCTGAGTTATTTTGTCCCTGTGTGATGGTCAGACCAAATCAAACCCATGTCCTTGTGCTGAGCAGACTGCTGTCATATCCAATTACACGTAGGCCATCCAGGTGGTGTTGCCTTTCTCTCTCTGCCTGTGGTAGCTGCTCCAAAATTTTCACAGTCCTTTGTTATGTGTTTTCTGCTTTTCAGCAAGCCCTAGCATCTGGTGGTGGTTTCCCTATTGCAGTCCCTATGCAGACCAGTGCATTGAATACAGGCACCCAATCAGGGATGACTGTTAATGGGTAAGTAAAGGAAGAAAATAATTATTATTGTTCTATCATGTTTGCCTACAAATAGACAAGAACTCCAGGGGTGTTTTTCAGAAATGGCATAGAAAAAATTCGAAGTCTAGTAGTTTGTTTGGCCAGGCCATTTGAACAGGTTTTCTGAAGGTCACCACTCAACATGATATTACTGTTTGGAAAGAAAATCTGTATCTTTTCGGTAGGAATCCCAGTACTTTCCACATGTATGCTTCAATAGTATTTTCTACAATTTGTAACTTCCATTCTTCTTGGAGGCCTGTGTGTTGTTTTGTAGTACTAAATAATAATATTATTATTGTCTCCTCACATAGCCCTTATTATTATTTTGAATTATCTCTTCAAGTAATACTCCATAATTTGTTGTGACAGGAATTCACCTGAATCATCTCCACCAAGTAGACCACGCAAGCCCTGCAATTGTACGAAATCACAGTGCCTCAAACTGTAAGTTGAACTTTATTGCTTTATTACAGTTAAGTGCAACAGAGGATGTAAATTGCAGGTTTTAGATGAGGGTTACAGGTCATTGTTTTACTATAACTGAAACAACCCAAATCTTTACAAAGTCATGTAGTGTTGAGGCCTACAATGTAGCATTAGTAAAGGTTTGGATTGTTTCAACTTCATTGCAACCTGCAACCCACAGTGTACACCATCCTTATATACAATGATGCCTGCAGTTTTGTGTAACACGAGGTTTATACATTGTATGTCATAAATGTAACTTTACTCCTGGTTCAAGTTTATCACCTTATTAATTTAATGAACCAGTTTTCAAGACTGCTTACTGCTTTTACTTGTCAGCAAGATGTCATGATTAAACAACAGAAGTTACATGTATTTTCTCATATGTGGCTCGTCTTACAGTGTATCTTGTTCTACTTTCAAACAAAATTTACCAGCAGTACTAATGATTGTTGATTTCGGTCGCAATAGTAGCAAGTATGATAAATACTTTAGGAAACAGACAACTTTTTTAAAAGACATGTTTCTGCATGCTTATGCCATCATCAGTTTAATGAGTTCCTAAGTGTGAACAGAAATTGGTAAACTACCATGGTGTAAACTATCCATGGTAGTTTACCAATTTTCTTGTGCGGGTTGTAATTCCCATTATATTGCCGAAACTAGTGGCCACTTTTCTACCAGGATAAAGGAACACACGGAAAGCGATAAAAACTCGCATATTTTTAAGCATTTCAACACATCTCCTTTATGTAAGAGCAAATACTCCCCATCATGCTTTAGTATTCTGGATTCTGCCAGCAACTCAATTGATTTAAAACTCAAAGAAGCTTTTTATATAAATAAGATCAAACCGAAACTTAACAAACAATTGCAGCATTACAACACTTTTCTCACATTTTAGTTTACACCTTGATGTTTGACGTCACGCTGTAAATAGTACCCGCTTTTGTATTACGTCATGTTGTACAGTGTAATAATTTTTTCATCTACCCGTAGACTTTATAACTGTTCACACTTAGGAACTCATTAAACTGATGATGGCATAAGCATGCCGAAACATGTCTTTTAAAAAAGTTGCCTGTTTCCTACAGGATTGTTGATTTATTGTAAATAATTTACAGATTGTTATTCTGAATCTTCACTTTAAGATATCCTTATTGATTGACAGGTACTGTGATTGTTTTGCAAATGGAGAATTCTGCAACAATTGTAATTGCGTGAATTGTTCCAATAATATGGAGCGTGAAAAGGAAAGAAGTAAAGCGATCAAGGTAAGTGGATAGTATTTGTTCAACGTTTAAAAAAAGTAAAGTTTTCATTTTATAGACACTTGAATTTCTTGGGTGTCTATAAGAGATAATTGATTAAATTGTCCAGAAACATGCGAGGGTCACTTCTTCCTTAACCCATTCACACCTCAAACACCCAAGGACGCCCGCCATTGACGAGTAAAATCGTCTGGCGGTAGACAGAGTAAAATCTACAGCAATGTATTGAGACTCACTCTCAGGGATTAATGAGTTTATGGAGACATAGTTAACCCAGTGCTGGAAATATCAGTCAGTCATCGGACATTGTCTGACCAAATTTTCAAAATGTTTGGCCAATTTCACATTATGATCGGACACGATGACCGAACATGTCACCAGCACATCTTGAGTTTTCTTCTTCAAGGTGTTGTCAGTCAATAAATTATGTCCGGTCCAATTTGTCAACTGTCCGACCAAAAGGAAGATTTGAAAGGACATATGTCCTCTGAATAAAGAAAAATTATATCCAGCACTGTAACCCATTCACACGTCAAATGCCCGAGGACACCCCCCATTGATGAGAAAAATCGTCTGGCGTTAGACAGAGTAAAATCTATTAAGATTCACTTTCAGGGATCATTGGGTTAATGGGGACATCGTCAACCCATTGACACCTCAGATGCCCTAGGACGCCCCCCTATTGACGAATAAAATTGTCTGGCAATAGGCGGAGTAAAATCTATAAGTGCCACTCTCAGGGGTCAATGGATTAACTCTATAACCTGCACTTCAAATATACATGTACATGTATACAATTATTCCAGACCGTACTTGCTAGAATTTAAGTCTGTACTACTCTTTTAAGCACAAGCACTTTGCATCATTGCTGTTAGGTCAGTTAATTTTAATTGTTTTTCTTTTGTGTTTATTTTCAGGCTTGTTTGGACAGAAATCCTCAGGCTTTTCATCCGAAAATTGGAAAAGGAAGGGTATACAAGGATTCATATAATTATTTCATATTTAATCATTATTCAGCATGAGAGCAAGTCGAGATTTTCATTAATGACAAAGTACAAAATGTTCCCAGACTTTCACACATCTTTTAAAGAAGTGGATGTGGTCCCTTTATGGACTGCAACACCAAGTATTTGTTTGTGGATAGGACACGTACATGTACTGCTGAAATACAATAAAAGGTTTTTTTTTTTTTCACACTCTTAGGGTGATGCTGACAGGCGACATAATAAAGGTAAAACTTCTGCGTATCATTTGTCCTCATGCAGTTTTTATGCCCATCTCCTAACTTAATTTCTTGTTTTGTTTAGCAGGAATGAACTTTATACAGGATATTTTGGTATTTTAAGTTCATCCCATTTTTCAAGATCCAATAACTTGAAGAAATATTGATGTGTAATTTTTAGAGAGCAATAATTTATTTCTGTATTCAGCTTCTAATAGTTGTTATTGACTACGACCTCAGATAATTAACTTTTTTATATTTATATCCTTGTGCAACAGGTTGTCATTGTAAACGATCAGGCTGTCTCAAAAACTATTGTGAATGTTATGAGGTAATGCGGCTTTATGCTGTAAAAGGGAAGAAATAACTTTTCCAGCACCCTGAGATGTTTTGAGCTCTTTTTCAATTTAATATAATTTATGCATTAATTTGTTCGCTGAAAAATCATTTTCTACTTCTTTTTATCCCAACGTTGTAGGCCAAGATTTTGTGTACAAATCTTTGTAAGTGCACAGGATGCAAGAATTTTGAAGAGAGTCCAGAGCGAAAGACGTTAATGCATTTAGCAGACGCTGCAGGTAATAAAGCATCTATTTTGACAGCAGGAGAATGAAAGTGAATCTTACATTGCCCAACTTACTTCCGAAAGTCCCGTGTGAAGATTGCCTCTTAATTAAAGAACAAAGTCAGTGCGGCACAGGGATACCTGGTTAAGAGAATATTGGTTTGGTTGTGACGTCATCGCACGACCTTGCCTCTGTAAGTTCATCTTTTTCAAGTGAGCCAATACGCAAATGTCGCACTGCTGGAACCCGCGTTGTTTGGGGGAAGCAGGGTTTTCATAGCTTTTCAAACTACCGGATTGGGACATGAAAGTACCGGACATAGTTATGGCCGATTGCTACTGCCTTGTGAGCGAACCCTCGAGGAGGTCTGGGTCCCTACAAATATTTGCAAATGAAACTCTCTCATATCTTGCGTTTGGAGCAAAAAAAAGAAAACTAAACATATCGCGTGAATGAAATGTCGACAGGTCAATTAGTCCGTTTAGTAAGCAAAATAAGGCGATGTTACTTCTTCAGTTAGTTTGAAGGATCTATATTGCGCTTGATTGTCTTGCGTTTCTTCAGCCCATCCATGGCTTCCTAAGATAACCAATTCCGAAAAAGAAAAGAAAAAGGAAAGGAAAAAAAGAAGCCAGTAAATATGCAAACTTGTAGCGTCAAAGCACCGGACGTGAAGTCTTGAACAACCGGACGAAACATCAAGTGAAAACCCTGGGGAAGTTGCATTGCTAGCGTGCTGCATTTAACTCTGCGTTAAGTACTTAAAACAAGAAAAACAAGCTACTTATTCTTTTAAGCCGAACAACGAAAAGAGAAAAAAAGTAAGCAGACGACGAGAAAGCGATAGTCAACGTGAAAGAAAGAGCGTGAGAAAACAGCCTGAATAATGGTGACGAAAAACGGCGAAAAGAGCGAGAAAGAGCACGGAAAAAAGAGTAATTTATAGTGATGAGCAGGCCGTACTGGTCGTGTTGTAAGCAGACTGGTTATTATAAAAATATCTGGAAACGAAAACATAAATACATTGTAATTGAGGAGCTCCGCTTTTAGGCTTGCCTAAATGAATATATTATTGTTCCTGTCCTGATGCATGGTTGGAGTGTTTTTAGGGGAGATTTTGAAGTAATTTTTGGAGGGGACAGAGAGGGAGGCTCCCGGTACAGCCCTTGGGATATGTCATGTCCACGAAAGTTATTTTTAGACGAGCGGAAGTTGTTTTTCTAGCGGAAGTCTGTCTTCCGAGATGTCCGCATGCAAGCCAACCTCGGTCTGATGCTTGAAAGAAAATAAATATTCATCGGCTTTCCACGTGCACCGCCATTTTCTCTTTTCAATAAGAACCAGTGAGCGAGGCAAGACTTCATGCGGACGTCTCGGAAGACAGACTTCCGCTAGAGCAAATACTTCCACTCGTCTAAAAATCGCTTTCGTGGACATGAAATATCCCGGCCAACGCCCTGAGCCTCCCTTTCTGTCCCCTCATTTTCTCTCGTCATTACCTTGCTTGTTCTTACAGTGTACTTACAGTAGGTTTAAAGTGCCCATCACCTCAACACACTTTTCCACTTTATTAATTCTCCGATATCGTCCGAAATACATCTTGTTGTTTTTAGAACCTTTTGATTGAAATGTCACTTTTTTTTATTGGCGACGAGAAAAGTGGGCATACTTATCCATAACCGAGCAATGAAGGGGAATGGGTTTGATACCGGGTTGACGTCACGGATTAATTTGCATCGCTGTTTTCAAAGAATAGGCCATTTCCGAGTTCATGTCTCCTTCCCCTTCAAAGCGTGTCTAAGTGCGGAGTTTTTGTGATGCTTATTAGTTCTACTTTACATATGAATGGAAACTAATTTTCATAAGAAAAACTTCGCACTTAGACTCGCTTTGAAGAGGACGCAGACTTGAACTCGGAAATGGCCTATTATCTCAATGCAAAGCAGTCTCTGACGTCAACCCGATATTGAACCCATTCCCCTTTCCTCCTCGGTTATTAATCAAAGCATGACCACTTTTGAATGAAGGGGTAGTTTCTAAAGAAACTGTGGTGCTGCGTCGGTGGGGAAGTAGTATACAAAAATTTGGTTTTATCAACGGAGTTGATAATGTAAATTGGCCACCGTACAGAGATTCTAAAAGCTGACGTTTCGAGCGTTAGCCCTTCGTCAGAGCGAATTCGCTCTGACGAAGGGCTAACGCTCGAAACGTCAGCTTTTAGAATCTCTGTACGGTGGTCAATATACATTATCAACTCCGTTGATAAAACCAAATTTTTGCATGACCACTTTTCCCGTCTTTCAAAGCCAATAAAAAAAGTGACATTGCAATCAGAATATTATAAAACAACCCTATGCATTTGGGACGATTTCGGAGAATAAATAAAGTGGAAAAGTGTGTTGAGGTGATTGGCACTTTAAAGATCATTCCACACATTGAGTGATCTCTGGCTTTGTGCATTTGTTGTCCTTTATGGTTAGCTGATTTAATTGTGAGTTTCCGCTGGGATTGACCAAAGTAGTTACCGTGTTTGTTGTTGACACTATACAGTTCGAAGGAACGACACAGTTCAACACCACATGCAAATTGTTCGGTAGCTTGTGAAGAACGAAACTTATAACAATAGGTACTTTTGTTATTCAACGATATACCAATAGTAGTCCTTGTATTCTGCGCTTATGCCCACAGTTATTGCACACTGTTTCATTTTCAGAGGTTCGCGTGAAACAACAGAATGCTGCCCGCACAAAACTCGAATCTCAAATAGAGGACCTGCCATCTAGACCGACGTTTTTGTCAAACTCTGGAGAGAGGTAAGCGTCATGCTGGATGCTTTGTTCGATTTTAAATTGACGATTAAGAAAACAACTTCCTCGTTTACTGTAATTCTGTGATTATGTCTACGTTTTTTGCTCCAAAACTGCTCTGAACACTGCCAAAAAGCAGTTTTCCCGAAAACGTGCGGTTTTAGGCTGAAACGAACGTTTTGCGCAAATTTCCTGTGCTTACCTAATGATACTGTCGTTGTGGTTATCGTTTTAAGGTATTCGCTCGAAAACTGCTCAGAATACTGCTAAAAAGCAGGATTCACAAAGTGTTGAATTTGAGGCTGAAACGAACGTTTTCCACAAATTTCCAGTGTTATTTCAATTTTTACGAAATAATACTGTGGGTGTGATTATGTCTTTACGGTTTTTGCTCCAAAACTGCTCAGAACACTGCCAAAAAGCAATGAAATGAAAACTTGCGGTTTTAGGCTGAAACGAACGTTTTGCACAAATTTCTAGTGTTAGCTAAATTTTTACCAAATAATACAATCTCTCCAATGTGCGTTGCTATCTCCATGGAGACCATCTGTAATGCGTGTGCGTAGCCCCAACAATGGTGCAAGAGCTGTGCAAACAACATTGTTGCACTACACTTTTGCGATCAGGGAAAAAGCTCAAAAGTTTGACCAGTTTCAAACTTCGTGCAACAGCTCCCAGCAACACGGAACAACATATAACAGGGTGTGGAAACAGACGCAGCGTGTAACATCGAACAATGTTGGGAGTTGATGGGAACTTCTTTTCTTCACTCTCTGCGCCTTATTTTCAGACTCCCGTTTTCGTTTGTCACGGACGATGTTGTTAAGGCAACTTGTCAATGTCTGCTGGCCCAGGCTTCCAATGGTGAAAGTGTAAGTTGACGTTTCAGCTTTAATTCTATTTCAATTAATGAATGTATGCAAAAATGTACCTCCCAGTCTTGTCATTGAGGCAAAACTAGGACTACAGTATCCCACACTCCAGCTAACCTTTGCGTTCACCTCAACAGGAGGGGAAACCTCAAGCAATGATTGAAAAGTTGGTTTTAGAAGAATTTGGACGCTGCTTGTTATCAATCATTCACACAGCCAATGGGACCAAAGGCAAGATGAAGTCTTTAACGTGCAATCTGTCTCTTGTTGCTTCCTGTAACCCATTCACTCTCCTTCATTCCTCAGTTTTGAGAGTTATCTTCGCCGTCTAGTGCAACTTAGAGATTAGCCTAAAAGTACTTTATGCCGTCCTCTCGGTGTGTCCACTTGGCGAAGCCTGGAAAGAAAGCGACGTTCCCTCGGTTTGACTAGCCGGCTGGCACTAACGCTGCTTTGCCGAGTGATACTCAGTGAAGCACCTTTCTCATGAAAAGTTAAACAAGCGATAACAAAATTGCCCAGATTTCTGGCGGCCCTCGTTTTTTTTTTTTTCTTTTGATTGGGTTTTCCTCGAATGTTCTATTCGCAAGGCAGATCTCTATCCATTCTTGTGCCCTTACATTTTAAGCTTAATCTTCCACACAATTACAAAAGGCAGACAGACAGAGTCTTGATTTGCATGCATTGGCTAGAAACTTTTTTTTGTACCTTGGTCACTCCTTTTTATAATGTCGAAATCATTTTAAAAACCGCATTTTTTCCTCTTTTTTTTTTTGCCAGAATGAGCCTTGTTGGTGACGTGCTAATCTGTGGAATCCACATTTTTCATCCTTGTTGGGATTTTAATCATTCTGTTCAAACTTGGACAGAATTTTTATCCGGTACATAGTAGTGTAAATAGTGATTTGACAATGTTTTTGACTGTTAAGCATTTTCAACGTTAACTGTACGTGTAAAAATAACGTTCTGCTTTATTAGCCCCACCCTCGTCGTCTCCAAGAGCAGGTTCGTTGTCGAAGAAGAGGGCCAATATCCGAAGAAACAATGGGAAGAACGTCGACGAAGCAATAAGAAACGAGCTTACCCTGCCTTATCTTTCCATTTCTTCTCCTTCCCGTTTCCACAAACCACTTTGGTCGCAAGCAGGACTGCACTAATCGAGTGAGCGTGCAATCCGCTGTCCTCACGAAATGAGGGGTACCTGCAGTCGATATTCGCATATTCGGGAAATAGGAAAATATCAAGGACGTTAAAAATAAAGTCTACCTGAGAGCGTTTTTCTGTCAATTGTCGTCGAAATAAACCGCTTTTAGGCCATTACAGCGTTATTGCAATGCAACGAAACTTAATTGAAGAGCCCACTTCCCTCGTCTCGTATTATCATTACGGCAAAACAAAATACCACTGGAGCGAAAAATTGTGACCTTTCAGATAAGTCTCTTTCCCGACTTTAGATTTAATACGAAGACAAGGTGGAGTTTCAAGAACTTAATTGCGTTGCTAAAAGTAACTCAAAGGTTTTAAAAAATTCTACTGTCGACTTAAAATCGCTCTTTTTGGATTGGACTTAAGCGCGTTGGATTTAATTTAAATTCGAATAATATTTTATTTTCTTAGTATCTATCCTTAAATAAAAGCGTCTGTAGAGACAACCTCGTCCCCAGGGCGAGGTTGTCTTTAGAGACTTAAACCGAAACGCCCTATTCTTGTTTGAGCTAAATCGAGGCTGAAGTTGACTGTTGAATTCACTGACTTGTGAGGGTTCCTTGTGTAGGTATGTATAGGAGCAGAAATAACGTAAAACAGAAGGAACAAAAGACAAAACAAAATAACTCCAAGTTTAGCGTAATCCCAAGTGACCAAAAATACAATTCTTCCTGCAGAAAGACCCCTTGTAAGTCATTCGAACCAACCCGCTAACCTTAACGATTCCCCAACCTCTTTCCCTTCTGGTGTGGGAAGATGAAAGGCTCCATTCCTCCCTCAGCTCTTGTTGTCTCGCCATCGTGGAACTGTTAGCCACCTAAATCAAGGTTCAAGGTATTGTTTATTTTCGAGCCGAGGACACGCATATGCATAATAAATTAACCAAGGAAAAGACAATTAGTACATGACTCGAAGCAATCACTCAAAGTGGGGATACCACTTGCAATGAGCTTCGGTCACTTCCGGAGGGGACGGACAGGAGAAAAGTGAGTTGAGCGCTTAATCCAGCTTCGGTTTCCTCCCCTGTGATAACCTACTTCAGGCTCCTAGTTGGGGACGAGGGTGAAAATGGTTGAGAAGCGAGAAGGACTACTGCGGAGAGGGATGGAGTACTCTGTACTCTATCGGGTTTTTTTTTTTTTTTTTCTCGCTCGCTTTTTCCTCGATCCGGACCCTATTTTCGCTCGTCCCGCGAGGAGCCTGGAACAGCCTTCCCCTGTGTGGATAGTTTTATGTTATCCTCATTTTCTTTAATCATGTTTCTACTCTGACTTGGAAACAACGAATTTTAATGGTTGATCAATTTGGCCCTCTTTCGAACGATGTGGCTCACGTGCTTACTGTTTTTTTCAGGCAGCTAGCTTCCTTCTAGGCTCGATTTCCGACGCTCACTGCAGTTCGGGTAGCCTCCCCAAGAAGAGACGGCCGTGATTTCGGGAGTGAGCGCTGGCTCATAAAAAAAACAGCTGTTGGTAATCGAGCCTGTAGCTTGGCGTAGCTTCCTTCTTGAAACTTTCTGTCCGGGTTCTGTTCGCGTGTGACGCACGTTTGCCTGACCCAATGATATCCAACAAGTGTTCCATTAAATCCAAGCGTTTCCCACCCATTTCCGACAATAAGGTTAGGGCTAACGTTAGCGTTATTTTTATGTCACTTTATCCTAACTTGAGGAGCAACATTTAGGGGACACTGTCTGTATTCCGAGATATGAGTGATGTTGAAGTTGGGCAGAAAAACAAGGGGACCTCTAAGGTTGCATCCGATAGGCCGTTTTCGATTTCATGTCTGCCTCCTCTTCATAGCGAGTCTAATTCATTTGTAAAGTAAACTAATAGGCCATTTTACAGTTGTTTGCTCAGCGACCAAGCCTATGAATGGCTGCGAGGCTGCCGGTGACCTCGTATTGATACAGACCTCACTGCTTTTATCGTTTAAACTGTGTTGTTGTAATTCTAATTAGTCTACATTTACATTAGAAAAGCACAAACGTTTGTATCAAAGCAGGGTCACCGGCAGCCTCGCTTCCATTCTTAGGCCAGGTAACGTGGCTACAACTGTAAAATGGTCTATTGCCATCACAAAAACTGAGACTGGGTGTAAAGAGGAGGCAAGCATGAACTCGGAAATTCGCCTATTACCTGCATTCCTAGACATATCTGGATACAACTGGGGGTGTTTGTGAACTCGAGTTCAACGGGTCAATTCATACTGTTGAAAATATGTCATTTACTTGCATAAAAAGGTTCCTCTTTTCCAATTCAAAAATAAGTGTCTTCGGGTTTCATTGCTACAAAGAGTTTTCATAAGTTATTTTTACAATAAATTGACCTTGGTTTTGCCTATTTCGTCGCCCTCGCTTTAGCGCATAATACGGTCATAGTTTATGAACACTATCAGTTAAGAAAAATTCACAAGATTGCTCAATACTAAAACTAATACTAAAATATATTACATGCAAATTAGTGGGCGCAAGATTTTCCACATTAAAAGCTGCGAAATTTGCAGAACTATATTACAAGATATTTCTCTCTGCCTGTGCAAAGCGTTAAATAACTTTAATATCGCATGATATCTACTATCTTTTATCCATGGTATATTTGACAAACCTTTTGGACTGTATATCTGCGAACTCTGATAGAGATGTTCTTTTATGAGTACATTACTTTACAAAAACACTGTCCAGGGAACTGTCATTATATTTCATCTATATTGATCTGCCTAGCATATAAAAATCGTCCATCTCAAAACCCGGATGGTGTGCACGACCACAATTTGCGACTTTTGTAGGGGTCAATTGAATTCTTTTTGAAATTTCTCTTGATTCGTCTCGTTTTTTACCTTTCTGGAAAATTGCATTGACCGGAACAATTTTTGATTGAATACCAGGTCAACGGCCCTCAAATTTTTATTACTAATCTTTCGCGATGCGCGTGTTTGCTCGCGCGTCCTCGAGTTAACCCCATTTTCACGTGTTTCTTATATTCCTTGTACGCTAAATTGGGAAACAATTTGACACTGACCATTGAATTCCACGTCAATAAGGTATCAGTTGCTTGTCGTTGACGCCTTGTACTCAAGTGCCTTTCAAACATTCGTCTGATCAAGCTTGGCAAATGACTCTTGCTCATCCACGAGCAGCGAAACTATCTCTGAGGGATTATCTGGATCGAAATTAAGACCCTTTTCACGAGGACTGTTGTTTCTGTCGCTCGTAAGCGAAGGTTCACAGCCATTCTGTGCCTCTTTCTTTTCTACCCGCACTACATTTCCATTCCATTTCTCTTCGCTGATGTCTGTTTTCGACTGATCATTGCCGTTTAGTAATTCAAGTTCCACGTCTTGGGGTTCAGTCTGTAAATCATTGTTTTGAGAAGTTTTTCGAGAGGAAAACAAGCTTAATTTCCTGTGTTTATCGTCATCCCCTTCAAATTGGCCTTGTTGCTTCAACTTTCGACTTCGGTACTTTTTGTAAATTGTGTCAAAATTCGAGACGATCACTGGCACAGGAAGCGCAATTGCAAGCACACCACACAATGCACAGCACGATCCAACGACCTTGCCCCAAAGAGTCTGGGGATACATATCTCCATAGCCCACCGTTGTCATAGTAACTAAAGCCCACCAAAAAGCATCCGGGATACTCCTGAAAAACGTCTCTTCTTCTCCGTTCTCCGCATAATAAACCATGCTTGAGAAAATTACGACTCCAATTGCAAGGAAAAATATGAGAAGTCCGAGTTCTCGCAGACTCTTTCTGAGTGTGAGCCCAAGTATTTGGAGTCCACTTGAATGTCGCGACAGTTTGAAAATTCGAAACACACGCACAAGTCTTAAAATTCTAAGAAAGGCCAGGGAAAAGTTCTGGCTGCTACTGTTCTTCAGCGCCAATTCGACATAAAAGGGTAATATAGCTAATAAATCAATCACGTTTAGAAAGGAACGAACAAAGAACCATTTCTTGGGACTCGCGAACAATCGAACCAGATACTCGAAAGTGAACCAGCTGATGAATGCAATCTCAAGCAGTGCGAACACAGCTTTCACTGAACGCGCATAGGCGTTGTGTCGGGTAATTTCCTGTTGCTTGGCAGTGTCGTTAACAGGAATGTTGTCCTCTGACAAAACTGTAAACTCTGGAAGCGTTTCTATGCATAAAACGACTATTGAAGCCACGATAACCGAAACAGACAGCAACGCTAACACGCGTGCGGCCTTGCTCGAGTCAGGAAATTCGAACAATTTCCATATCAACCTCTGTATTCTCGTTTCTGGCAATGCCAATAGCCTTTCAGGACCGTCATCATCGTTTAGAATGTCTCTGACCGCGTTGACAGCGTTTTCTCCGAGTTCAAAGAACTCTACCTCTTCAAGCAGAATTTCTGGAGCGAGCTCAGGCGGACAGACTAAACGGCCATTTGATTGATAGAAGTACAAAATTAATTCAAACACTTGAATGTTCCGATCGAAGAAATATTCGTCGTGATCCTCGTCGTAAAATAAATCTCTCTTGTCTTTGTTTCCCAGCAGTGTCGTGGGAAACCTTTCTAATGTCTTCACATAAGTCATGTATCGGAATCCAGACACATTTATGACTATGCGACGCCGTTTGGACGGCGGCCGTTTTCTGACGCAGCCAGAGGAACTTTGGTCGCCACTGCTCCCAGAAACTTCTCGATCATCACTATCAAGTTCACCGGCTCTGCGATCAGGCGGCGCCACTTTAGTCGTGACTTCTCTTTTCTTAAGTCTTAACGTGATTGCTCCATGTGTACTTAAATTCGCTCCCATTTCTCCTGTAGAAACAAAAGAAAGTCGCACAACATTAACACAAGTCAACTCTTTTATTTTTCTGCATGCAACAGGTTCTTTTTCTTTGTCAGTCGAAATAGACGACACTTTTACCTAGAGTGATGTGAGCATTGTGCATTCCGGCGTTGTGCTGTTCAAAGGAACTTGGCAGGTCCAACGTAAAATACAGAAAACTCTACACATGTTAAACTTACACACCGTGTCGTCCCCCTTCCAGATAAACTTAGTCGCGCGTAAACAATATTGACAATGCATGTGAATTCGGTTCGAGGTCAACTTAGTCATTTGAAAATAAAAACTGTGGTTAAACATTAACTGAAAGAAATGCAAGCTTTTAAGTGGTTCCCAAGACGTCATTCTGTCACTCACCAAAATATACGCGTCTCTGATTTGCAAATGACTGCGTCACGCTGCACACACAAGAATAATCTACTGTCTGCTCAGAATAATAAATATTTAAATTATTTCATAAACAATTCAAAATTATGAACCAATTGTGCATGAAAATATCGCAGAGCGCTGAACCGCTAGATTCAGGGCCAATTAATTTCAAGGCCAATTATTTTTTTATTCTTCAATTTTTCAAGTATGGCATACAATGTAAATATGAGGGATACAGCTCAAGACGGCGTTTTAAGGACATTGCCCTCTTTCTCGCGCGCGGTTTTCTTTGCAATGGTATGAACCAGTATTCAACTCACTTTTGGCGACAGTAAATTGTTTTCGTTCCCTTGCAATATTTCATTGCTGAGGTGTTACCGGCAACTCACTCATATTTCACCACTAAAGGGACTCGTCCTTTTGTGGTCGTGGAGCTGTTTTAAACTGAGAGGGAGGACACGATGGAGCATAAAAGAACGAGAATGATTGAAAATGCTGACTTTCAAGAAATAAAATACTGCTCTTTCTTTATTTTTTATATCACAATGCTGAAATAACAGATTTCACACAGAAATTTTTCATACTAATTAGAGGTTATTAATTTTTGGATTCGTTTTTCGCTATATTATACAGATTCACCTCCATGCTGCAACTTGGTTAAATTTCAACGTTTTGAGTTTTGTCGTTGTTAACAAGAGCCGAGGACTTCTATGTTAACGATAACTTGTGCTATTCTAATGAATAAGCCGGAATATTGAATAGTTGTCAATGGGCTATAAGCTTAAGTGACCTTCATAATTTTATTGAATCAACGCTGAAAAAAGTTGTTTTGACTGATTTGCCTCGGGCAAAATGGACATGATTGACTTACGGAAGTCTTGGGCTTTACTCAACTGAGAATAAACAATTTTAAATTATATTTTAAACTTATAAATTCTGTTTTATCAAGTACACCATAAATCACTTGAAAAATCACAACCTCATAGTCTTTTGCGCTACCGGTTGAGCTGCATTAAGAAATTCGCCTTTTGCACCTTGTCTCCATATTTCTTGTACAGTAACGAAACACTCGTTAGATGATAGCATAATTTTCATGTTTAATAGCACAAAGACAAATGTTTTTTTGTGACCTCCTACCAGCAGAAAATAGCTTTACGATCATCACATTAGAACTTCTGTTCGGTTCTCCAAAGTTTATACCGCTGCATTATTTTGTTACAAAATCGGAAGATCAACTGTTTATCAAGTCGATCCACTCCCTTGTGGTGAATATCTATTTTATCTGTGTTGTGCTGGACAACGATACGCATCATCAGATTCCTTCTCGAATGTTCCGTACAAGATCACAAAAGATTATACAAGACTTCACTGAAAAGATCACAGTTTTCCAGTCCTCTCTGTTATTTAATTAAACACAGCTTGATCAGGGAAGTTGAAATGTTTCTAACTTGGCTCTTTCGTGTGGCAAATCATGCAGTTTAATCTAACAGAACTCTTACGAACTGCCATAGAAACTTAACCACGTGTTTGCTGTTTTCTGTCGGCGTTTGAAGCAACACTTGCAACCATGCCATGGCCTATTTCTTGTGATTCCTCAGAGAACAAAGCTTTGCTATCAATCACCAGATTTAAATCACTTTGAAAGAGAATTGAGCTTCTTTTGACAATAACGCAAAGTGAAGTAAGCTAAACTAATTGACAGTTGTTTATTTGTTTATCCACTTGTCTGGAGATACCTTTCAGAGATCTATATATTTCAATGAAATATTGTTAATCTTTGAAGAAAAAGAGAGGAACATTATTTTGCTCTTATCTTCTGTAATGGGAATGGTCTGTTTTGCAATTAAGTCCAGTCTGAAATCATCGGTCTCCAACAACTCATTTACGATTGTTTCGAAGGCTAGGATAACATGATGAAACTCCTGGAAAAGTTTATCTATCATAGTACAGTTATCTTACGTTTCTAAAAGGCCCAGAGTTTGTTGTCACAATGTCTTTCTGGCGAAACATTGTATGCGGCCACATAAAATAGCTCATAAAAGGTTCTTGAGTACGTTCACCGTTATCCCATTGCGAGTTCTGTTTTGCCTAGTGGCTATTCATTATAGTTTGACACCATAAGAGTTAAATACTTGAAAAATATAGTTTTGTCAAAGCACATTGACCAACTCGAGCAGTCTGTGAACTGTTTCAGAGAACAGCACGCAAACGAAGAAAAAGCAACTTGACCTGCGCGAATAAAAGTGTTAACAAGTTGACCAACCTTGGTTTAAAGTACACTGCATTACAGCACGTCAAAGATGTCGCCTGTTTCACGTCCCTAGTTTTGAATGTCATCGATAAAAGTCGCACAGATCAAACGAGCTATGCAGCTGACGTTGCGTTTTATGCACCACCTGAAGTTGTTTGAATGCATCTGTTGTCAACTGAATGCATCACATTTGCAATCTATGCAATGCCTCACGGGTAGTAACTTTTAGGACACTGAAAAGTTTACTTATGGAAAGTATTTTCAAGAAAAAGAAAATTTCTGGTCTTGATGAAGTGAACACTAAGATCTACGAGGAACGGATCTGCAGAAATCGGCAACGAAATTGCGGTCTCGATAAACACTTATAATCTGATATTATCTCAATTGCATGCACATCCTTCCAAACAAGACACTTCAAGAAATGTTGTCAAGGTTCACAGACATGCATGGTTGATGCAGCCGGTTCCTGCTCCACAAAATATATTATTAAACAATTTAATGACTTATATGACAAAATTGGATTTCAATCAAGTCGCTTAGACTCATTTTGCACAGTTTGTGCAAACAGTTTGAACTTGATACCGATCTTTTTCAATAGCACTGGTATGAGGAGATATATCGTGGTGAAATATTGACTCCTCTTTTCGCGTCTTTCTAGCATTAAGGAAATTAACCATCAAATGATCATGACTCCTTTCTTTAACTACGTTTAGTCCTTTTCCTTCTCTCGGTGTTCGATGTTAAGAATGAAAGTGAAGTGTCGTTGATATTCAATATCATCCTTTGGTGAAGATTGATGTTTTCAGTAATGAATGTGTGCCATAACCAGCTTATCGTGGTCTGATTTTCAGGCGTTTCCATTTGAATGGATGTTATAAAGTTTATTTTCCTCTTTTAAAGATAGTTTTCGTTTCAAGGTCGCATTGAACAAACTGAGCAAGTGCCGAAAATATAATTTTAAGATGATTTTTCGAGTTTTGAAGCTTTGTTAAACTTGAATTCCAAGTCCTCGTCATTTGATGAATAGCAGATAGATTTTTACGTGCATTGGGTCGGCGTACGTTTGGGTACTCTGAAACTCGTTTTTGCAAGGTAAAGACTGAAATGGCTGCAGATGAAATACTGAACCACTAATCAAAGAAGAAAAGTTTCCACATATCTCCTGGGTGGTGCAGGTCTTCAAACGCAATGTTGGTGTTCCCTGTAGGGGAATCATGCAGACCAATTGCTAGAAGACGCGTTCATAATTTATCATTGGGATGGTTCCGTCGGCTCGTAAGCCGATATCAATCCGACAGTAGAGAGTTGAAGCAAAGACATCGACTAACATGACTTCAAAGTAAAAATTTGCGTTATCTTAAGTTATTCTTTCAGTTTCTTCATTTCTTCACGTTACGAGAGAGCTTAAGGACCCTTAAGAACGACGGCGGTGACGGCAGCAATATCCTGACAACGCACACGTATTTCCGACGAGAAATGACTGCCGGAAATACGTCTTTGTTCGCAGACTTCGGCAACAACAACAACAACACCACAAAACAATGACTTCATTGGTTAATCGTGCTGCACGGATTTTTGCAGTCCGCTGGTTAACGACGACGTGAAGTCACCAAATTTGAGGTTTTGACGATGGCGTGGACATGCAACAGAGAACCTTTCATTTTTTATTTTCACTGTAAAACTGCTCGTACCAACTTATTTTTATAAGGATACTTCGCTCAAATTGTGTAGTACGTGAACACGATGGAATGATCATGAAAGACTTATTGTAGAGCAACGTTCTATTTTTAGGTGACCTTTTCGTCGACGTCGCCGTCGTTGTCTTAAATGTCCCTAGTACTTATAACTGGAATGGTACAAACTTTCTTGAATTGTAAGTAGAGAATAAACGATTCACTGTTCTTCTAGCAAAGTATATGGTGAATGTTCACCACGGTAAAAAAATTGATTTAGTATCATCATCACCATTATTTTTCTCACGGTGTCGTCAAACCTTAAACCTATGCTGTTAATATTATTTTGAGGCAATTAAAAGGTTTCTTAACCTTCCACTGTTTACTCCGTTATAACTAAATAGATAGCTTCACGGATACGAGTAAAATCGAAACAGGTTAAGGCCATTGAAGGTCGAATTGTCAGTACTGACAGCCGGTCGTTTTCAAGCGGGCTAAGCCACGCCTCCTCTCGTCACTCTTTTTCTATGTAAAGGAAGGTTTCTTCAGTATCGTCAATTATACCGACAAGAAACAAACAAACAATATTTAGAAGCAGAACATTATCTAGTGTTGGAAACAAACATTATCTAGTGCTTCAAAGTCAGTCTTAAGTCTTAGACGCGTACCAAACACGTATTACTTCCAAAACTATACCGCAGAGTCAACGGCGTCCCATGTGTGAAATGTTTCATCCGTTTTAATTTAAATAATGCTAGTCATAAGTAATGAACCATGCACCTCTACGTCAACGAATAGTTTAAGTTTAACCTTGGTTGCATGTTTGGCCACGTCATTGGAGGGATCGTGCACCCTGTTCTTTCTATGCATAATCACACATAACGCGTTTGTGAAACAGTTTCCCAAGCTATAATGTCACAGTTGCCCATCATGTGGACATTTGTTTTTGATCACGACACACAACAGGCTGGGGCCATCACTCATAAGAAAAACCACCACAGAAACCTGAAGCTTTTGATAATACAAAACCCGGGACTTCGAAAAGATTTGCGAACAATGAACGATACATATACCATGGTATTGGTACAAATTTGATTAAGTCCACATTTAACCTGGTTACTATTTCCTTCATTTTGCATTTCAATTTCTTCACATTATGTAACTGGTGCTTCTGTGGATAGATGTTGAAGCACACGAAGCCTCAACGTAATCCGAAAAGAGCTAACACATTTAAGACTGTTAAGGCTATTTTCGTGTGTCATGTTTCAAACCGCAGATTGTTTACTTTTTTCAGGAAGTTGTAATGGAAACAAGAAATAATATTTGCGCTGCTCATAGTTAATGGACTATGCGCTGCTCTACCCCTCTTTTGTTGTTAATTACAAAGCTGCGATATTTTGCTTGCATGCAACATCACAAGTTATTTCTAATGGGTTTTTTTCCTTGCCCCGATTATTCTCCAACGTTATGAATACCTCCAAAATTGTGAAGTGGTTTGATGATAAATGAAAAATTCAGCGACATATTTCTCTGTAGAATCTGAAAATTATTCTTGAGACTCACTGGCTAGTTACAGTTGTTTGAATACCACAATGAGATGTACAATTCACTTATGCTACTCTGAGAGATTGATTACAGTTCATACGTTTTCAGACGACCGGACTGGGGTCATTCAATGGGTAGCCGTAAAGCCGAATCTGTAAATAAGAAACTAGCATTTTCTTTTAAATATCAAAGGTGCGTTTAGGGTCTCAGTTGTTAGCGGAGGCAACTGATGCATCGATTCACCATCGAATAACTTCGTGATTTTAATCTTCAACTAAGAAAATAGATACGCACCCGGACTTACGAGAACACGCGAAGAACGTCTGCGAGCTGTTTGTTCCCTCAGGAAACTGTGAGTGCTCGTGCTATGGATGATTCGGACGGCGATCATGAAGGCGATTGTTACCAGGACCAGAAAGCGTCGAAGAGCGATATCAGCCTACCTAATTGCAAACCATTTTTGCGCGTAGCTTTTGATGCAAGAGCATCTTATTAGTCGCCCAATGTAGTTTCGCCCCTGTGGAATTCAACAGAGGCCCTAAGGGATTTATTTGTTTTGAAGCTTATGTTTATTGTGCAAATCAGTGGCTTAATGTTTCCGCTGGCCATGTCAATTGTTGACCTTCTTTTTTGACTTGGTGTGAAAAAAAAATTACCTTTGTGAACCGACATCAAATAACGACCAACTAAACTTGGGGTGCACACTGAGACAGTAACGAGCCAAATAATTGCTTACTTTCTTGTCGGTAATCACGGACTTGTACATGTATGCCTATAGGTCACTGTGTAGATTTATCGTAAGTCCCAGATCAGTTCTCCATCATCCTCGGACTCTGCATTGGGCCTGCAATTGGCTCAAAACGAGTCTTGGTGCTAGACTATTCAAATGATAATGTGTTTGATTTGCATGAAAATACATCACTCAGGTTGTGCCCCAGGACTCGCTTTGAAACCGAGGCAAACAGCAACTCAGAAATGGGTTATTTGTACTGACTTTCTCAGTCACCGATGCTCTTGACTAAAAGCGCTGTTACACTGTGAAATGTTTCGTGCAACTTGTGTCGCAATGTTTTGGCGACATTGTGACGGGAAAAGTTGCACGAGACATTTCGCAATGTAACACCCTGCAATGGCCAAAATCGTTGCGAGACGAGTTGCACGAAAAGTAGAACTTAATTCTACTTTCGGCAACGGCTCTTGCAAATTGTCTCGCAACGATTTTGGCCGTTGCAGGGTATGTTACACTATGAAATGTTCCTTGCAACTTGTCCCGCCTTAATGTCGCCAAAACATCGCGAGACAAGTGGCACGAAACATTTCACAGTGTAACAACGCCTTAATCATTCGGTAAACTATAGAGACAGATATTTTTCCAGCTGCTGTTTCCCCGATTTGCAGCTAAGAAGTGCGGGCATCCCCGCAAAGGGGATTCTGTTTACTTTTACGAATATGCTGAAACTAACATTTTGTAAAATACTTCTCTTTTTTCGTGAAATAGTTGTACCTTGTTCAGATTGTGACAATAAAGCGCCAAAGGTATTTTAAAGGCAACCTTCATGCATTCCCATAGAATCCACGGATAGTGAATTATCCTTTGGGGGCCTTTAAACAATAGGCCATTTTCGAAATATCAAATATTCAGTTTGATAGTGAGGCAGTGAGGACAAAAACAATAGAAACACGTTGGAATGAATTTGAAAAATATTTGCATATCATCCACTTTCCTTTGTCTTTCACAAGCTGAATTTTAATATATTGAAAAAGACCTATTCAGGCCGTGCAAGTAAAAGAAAGCGTTGAAATTACACTGTAATAGACATTTCTGCATTTACTGCCAACGTTGAAAAAAAGTTTCCCTTCTCTAATATTAGCGTAAGCACCATAGAAGGGTTACAAGTCATCTGTAGAAACAGATGAAGAAAGAAGAGTGGTAGAAGTTGTTACATTTTACAGCAAACTAACAAAGAAATAGTGACGCTGGTTGGGTCAATTTGGCCCTCTCGAGACTTAATCGCTCGTTCGTTTTGATTTCTCAATCGAAGGGTTTGGAGAGGCTGACTTGGAGCAAGTCTAATCCCAAGATTGTTGGGAGAAGGTTTGGCAGATGTTGGATGGTGTTGCCATGTCACAGTGGTGTGCAAACCCATGCAACAACTCCCAACACTGAATTTATGAGTCCAGATGTGATGTGCGTCAGCAAGCGGACCAACATCCGGAACAAAAGAAATGTTGGGAGTTGTTGGCTCAAAAGTTTGATCAGTTTCAAACTTCGCGCAACAACATGCAACAGGGTTTGCAAATGGATGCAACAACACCCAACAATGTAGCGTCCGTTTGCACAGAGCCGTAGGCCTCCTAGCTGTCAAGTGTGTGCTCTATGAAGGTAAAATTACACTGCGCTCGTGTTGATAACTATGCTGTACGTTTCGCATTGATCAAATATGTGGCTGGTGTAAATTGTGGCGGATGGATCACAACCTTTCCAAATGCCGCCTCCTTTCAGTTACGAGAAACTGTAATCCAGTCCATTCATCTTATCATCTGATGGATATCAAAATAAAGTTCAGTCAACCGAAACGCACAAGGATCTTGAAGTCCTTGTTTCGTCTGACCTCAAGTGGAGCTCACGTGTACGTTCAGTGACCGGAAAGCAAACAAAATGCTCGGATTTGCGAGAAGATCATTAAGCGATATCCATCATCCATGTACACGCTCTTCATTATACTCCACTTTGGTCCGCAGCGATAGACCTTTTTCGCTTGTACATTTTGTTTTCCCAATACAGATCATGTGATAATACTCAGGAGGTTTGGTACTTTGTTTTTTTAATTAAAAAGAGTGCATGCAAGCATGAATATGTCTGCATGTACTCTTTTTAATGAACAATACAAAGCGAGAAAGGTCTATTTTGCTTATTCCTCGCAAGTTTGGGTCCCACAAACTGTGTCGTTAATAAACACCATGGAAGGAGTTCAGAGACGGGCGACCAAATTCATCCTATCCCTACCTTATAAAACAGACGTTACTTTAAAAGATCGACTTCTTAGGATCGGAATACGATCAGTAACCTTTTGGCTAGAGTTCTTGGACCTAGTTCATCTCTTCAAACTTTTATCTCATGACAGCGACCCAAATATCTCCATCAAATCTAAGTTCAAGAAGAGTCACTAGAAGCACATCCAATGGGCTACTGTTAGATTACCTCATTCAAAAACGGTGACATTTCAAAACAGCTTCTATTGTAGGGCTCCAAGAGTTTGGAGAATTCTGCCATCTTATCTCAGAGCCATTCAGACAGTCAGTTTATGCAAGAAGGAACTTTTTAAATATCACTTAGAAATAACTAAAACTTCTCACAATGTTGATATACCACAATCCTTTAAGACCCTTTAAATCTATCTGTATCAAATGTCACTCGTTTGAGTGGTTAAATTCAGCATGTATGATTGTATTTTGTTTGGGTCTCCGAAGTGGAGCTCGGTGCTGTGTGAGGATACCCTGCCCGAAGGGGCGAAGTTTATAAATGCTGCATTTTGCAGAATGGCGTCGGATACAGTGACCAAGTAGAGATTAAAGCGACAAAGAACATAGCCAGTACATGATCGCGCAAGCTTTGATAAATGGACCAGGTTTTTTTAATAGGTACGCATTGCGTACGTGTGGTAATGCAGTAAGTTGACACAGTGCTTTATTCCATAACTGTCAGCTGAGCTGCGTTTTGTTTTCCAGGACGTAATATGTAGCTCTAATAGTACATGACATTGTTTTGGTATCGTAAATCATTATAGTGCCATGGTAGATGTCTTCGGTAAATAGCCCCCTGAGAAGGCATGTGGTTACTAGTAAAATACTAAATCCCGGAAAGATTGAAGAAAATAAATGGGAATCGGGAAGCATTGGCTTCGAGGCTGACATGAAGTTCCTCTTCTTTTTCACAGTAAGTTGAAAGGTGTACTCTGAGCGTCTGAAAGTTTCACGACATAAGTTCATTGAGGTTAATCCCTATCCGGTGGGGTTAGTATCTGGATGGGAGACCTCAAAATGTTCGACTTACTGCCAGAAACATAGGACCGAAAATTCTATTTTAACCCTCAAAAATGCTGCGAACTGAACAAGGTACAGATTTTGTTAACCTGCCTTATGCAAAACAACTATTGATGCAAAAGTAAATAAATATTGATACACAGTTTTAAGGAAGAGCACAAAGAGGTTTTTAGGAAGTGTCGATCGAGAATAAAAAAAATTCCATGTTTCGTTTAATTCGGAAGAGCTCATCTTTTCTCTTACTGGGCAAACCTTTTTCGCTCTGCGCCTTGGGAGTTTCAACAAAAACAAGCTGGAGAAATCTACATTTTTCGCTGATCGATCGCAATGATAAAGATAAAATAGTTTTCTACTGTTTTTCTTTCCCTTGCGAGGATATTTTTCAATGCAGCCAGAGAAGTTGACCCGGTCTTTGAGAATAAAAACATCATGGTCGACTGGTGATTTTTTTTCTTGTTTATTTGACCTGCAGACTGTCTGTGAAATGTGAGCCTGTGTGACGAAAAGAGTGATTTTGATTTAAGACATTTAAGAATTTAAAAACGTCTGTTAATTTGACAATAACGTACTCAAACAGTTTTCGTTCTCTTTTCATTAAGAAAATTAAGAAAGAAAAAATACGACGAATGGGCCGCAAACAAACAAACAATTTTTATTCTTATAATTCAAGAAAACCGTACGTTAGTTTCGTAATTCATGCACTCGCTGCATGCCTACAAATCTTACACTCATTCAGACAGACAGCCTCGATGACATAGTGTGTAAGTGCGCTACCACAAAAATTAGTGTGTGATGACGACAAGAACTTTTTAATTGTAATGTTTACGCCGAAAGACAAAGCGCTGGTCAGTCGCCATTCAGAAATATGTTGTTTGATTGTTAACGACGTAGTATAATTGTCCAGAAAGCGCATTGCAAATAGTTTCCCGGTTTGACTGCTTAACGAAAGACTGAAAACATATGTTATTGTTTTCGATATCAAAGTTTAAAAATAGAATCATGTTGTGGTGGCATCGTATAACCCTTCTTTGCGGGATGAAGCACTTTCGGAAATTTTGCTCGTGGTCTTCATGGTTTCCGTTGTACCCTAGGGATTCGCAAGATATCCGGGCGCATGGCACAACATCGAAGAAGACTTGTGAGTTAAGGCATGAGTTTTCCTCGCTCCCTGAGAGAGACTGTAAACTGATCCTTTTATTGGCGAAGGAGCGTTCTCACCACAATCCCACGGAGGGCTCACATATATATAAGTATCATCGAGCTATGAAAAGCCAATATACGTTGAAAAGGGCAGTATACATTACTTTTTCTTGTACTATATGGAGCTACTAGTGAAAGAGTCCGTTATTTTTCACGGCTGAGTTGTCGTATTGAGTACTTTTTGAGACTGTATGCATTTGATCAATTTCGTGAAGCACGGGATATGACATTCGCATTCCCAGTCGTGTGAAGGACCTTTTTACTGGAAGGTTGCATCGCTAGCCGGAACGAAAAGCTACAATGCCTTATGCGATTGGCACAGCATACCGATCGATGCAATTTGACAACAGACGGGATTTATAAAAAATGTGTCGCAACAAAGGCCATATCAGGGGTCAAGATCATCTGGTCGATAGAGGAAAAACATCTTCGATGTTGTCCATTATATACAACATGCGTTTCTTTACAATTGATTTAAGTGAGAATCAGTCTGCTTGTAATATACTTAAGGACACTGGTTGTTTATAGAAACAGTTACACTGATACAGAAACTGCTACTTGCTGATAGGAGAAACAGTTACATACCACAACCGCTACTTTTTTATTATCATGAAACGAGTGAAGTGCCTACGTTATTTTTAGTCCTGTCTATGTGATAACAGGGTAACGCATCTGACAGACTTTTTTTTAATCAAACGAAGACTTATTCATAATTCAAGATTTTCAACAAAAAATATCGATTGATTAATTAACGAGAATGTGCAAGGGCCCCCAAATCTTCTTGGCATCTTGATTCGGCCGGTCTGAACAAATGCCAAATATTTTTGAAGCTTCAACCACTGTCTTTACGTGGGTTGAAAAAAGAACGAACAATCTGGCGACTGGACACGTTTAAACCAAACAATACAAGCACATGAATAGAAGAGGAAAGACCAGAATTACTCTGGAATAAAAAACAGATCTGAACGGGTCATTTTCCTTTTGCCACTACTCGATGACCACCAGCATGTTTTGCTCGAGTTAACAGTAAAATGCTTTCTTACCTACATTACGTACAACTTTAGCAATGCGTCCATCCGCGGACAACGACCTGTTTTTGCTCGGTTGAAAGTATGTACGCGTAAACATTGCGTTTTCTTTCAGCAACCCGGACGGAGAAAAAGTGCGGCGCCGCGCTGCAGTCAAACGTTGACCCAGGCTGCACAGGAAAAAACATTAATTAAACAGACGTTGCTGCCCGCGAGCCGTCAAACACATCCATCTGTCAATCCACATTAAATCTGTCTGCAGGGGATCCATCTCCCGCTCGAAATTTGGTTGGATCGAGAGTTCAGTTCGACCAGTCATTCGAATCTCTGTACGATTTTGTGCGGAGATGCTAAGTAATCTTTCACTGTTGGCGTATGTGGTCGCATTTCTACCCAGTCTCGGTTTCTCAGTTATTCATATGTCTGCCGTATAGTGAAACTTTTATAAGGTCTTGAACTGCGTAGGCTTGCAGAAGTATGGATTTTCGATAAGAAAAAGAAAGAGGAAAATTTTACTGAGAACTGTTTCTCAAAGCCAGAGATCTATTGTAAGGAAAACGACGAGAATAAGAGAGGGTTAAACTTAAACGGGAATGTTCAATCCTGCCGGTAATGTTTGGTTTAAACTTTGCTAAGCCAGTCAGTATTCTATGACATGACTCCGTTGCCTCTTCACGTGATACGCTTAATATCCTACCCTGGAATGGATACCAGAGGTTTTCTAGTTTTAAAGTTGGGCTGCACAGAGTTAGTCATTTTGGTTGTTGCCAGATTTATAATAGAATTCTACATACAGTTTGCGTTTGAATTCATTTTCCACCTGAGACGACCAAGGTGGCACTCTGTTGAAGATTTATGTGTAAAGCGGATCGCGAATTTTTTTACCGATCTTCCCCGTTTTTTCCCACCCGTTTTTCATCGTCATGCAAAGGCCAGTGAGTTTGAAACGTTAATTTAGATCACGTTCAAAAGTGTAATTACCATGGCGTCGATCTGTGCGAAGTTCTGTTTCTATTGGGGTGTTTCATCTGACGTCACGGCGGCCATGTTTATGTACAGAACAATACTGTAAAATGTCTTTTGTTTTGTACACCAACATGGCCGTCTCTTCACGTGGATGAAAACCAAGGATACGCTGCAATCTCGTTCCCGGAGACGCCATTACCCTTTTCCAGCAAAAAGGGCGCGGAAGGCTCTGGAATAATCCAAAACCGTGACCAGAAAACTCTGGTTCATAACTGCGCGTGCGTGAAGGGTCTTCTGACTATGCATGGAAAGTCAAACCGCTTTTAGAAACCGCTCTGTATATCAATCATGCCCTAATATAAGACTGCGGGTCTCTAGTCCTTCTGCCTTTGACTTCTGTCCGAATAATTGTAACCGGTAGCTATCCATACCCTTACAACATTTCAGGGTTTAATAGTTTCTGACAAGAGAAAATAAAGTGAGAAGAGAGGGTATTCCCCATACATGGCCTTTCTCATAAGTAATATGTCTCAAGTTATTTTTAGATCGACTCCCACGCTTTATAGAGCCCAAGGGGATTATGCAGCAGGTAATCATATGGCAGGAATGTGTTCCGCGCGGATAGCCCCACGCTCACAGACACGCGTCCTTCACGAAGTGACGCGAACCAAAGTGGCGGAAGATGAGGAAAGCAAACTTGCAGTTTGTTTTGTCAACCAAAACGACTACAAGAAGATTTCGACTGGCCGGAACTCTGTTTGCAAAACACCAATTTAAACAGAATCGCCCTTAAAGCAATGTTCCAGTGATTCCAGTGAATACGAAAGTTGTAGCGAAGAAGAGAAAATACAAACGGAAAACGAGCTACAGAGTGCTAGCGAAACACCAGAAAGATGATACTTCAGCAGATGAGGGGAAGGATATGAAAAAATCGGACAGTTCAGGGAAACAAAAGCCCACGACATTGAACTCGTCCACCGGTGCAAAACCAAAGAAGGAGGCCTAAAATAAATCAACTGACAAACGGAAGAAAAGTCTTTCAGAGGAAGAGATGGAGAATATGTGGACAGTTGGCCATGACTTGTGTGTGCATCGTTCAGTCATGTCATGCAAAGCCTCCACAAAATATCCACGCAACGCGCAAGGTAACTTCATCCGCGTGGAATGAAACTTTTCTAAAAATAACTAGAGACATATTAAAGATACTCTTGTCCTTCGGCCATCGAAGTTTTATGAGAAAAATAACACATAAAGCGGTGATAAACATAGTGAAGCAATGCATTTTATGAAATCTGACTTGACGTTTCGTATGTTCTGGACATAACATAAAATGAGTTCATTTTGAAATTCTCGCGTCTGGAAAAACTGATTA
>NC_090885.1:27103911-27108911 GCF_036669925.1 Montipora capricornis
GAAGTAAACGTGATTTTTCGTCATCGACGAACGTGAAAATATAAATATTTGTGTTAATTGAGGGTCCTGAAGGGGTAAAATAGAACTGAAATTGGCCTGTTTTTGCCCTGGGAAAATGGGATTGAGTCACTGGGACTGGGATTTGCTCACTGGGAATTGGGAAAAAAGAAACGAAATGGGAATGGAATAATTGTCTTGAAGCGTGTTCAGTCTATAATTAACTAATTCCCTTAGTTTGGAAAAAACCAGAAAACGTTATTTAGTATTTTTAAATATTAAATAACGTTTTCTGGTGTTTTTTGATGCCCATATCTTGCCCTTGTCTTGCGGTCAATGATGTTTGAGTAATCTCGTAGATCCTCGTAGACAAATCTTCTCGTTCTTCGGGAGGAAAGACAAGCAGCAGACTGTGCACAGCGGTTGCAACCAAGCCAAAGTCTCTGAGCATGCGTATCCGCTTGTGTACAAGCAAAATGGCGGGAGCAGATGGCTCGTCGTGCAGAACTCGCGCTGTTTTTGTGGAAATCAAGTATATTTCGGCTCAAAATGTTGTTATTCACACCGAGAACTGTAAACTAAGATTACTGTTGAATTGTTCAGTAACCCAGGTGGAGAAGAATGTGTGGCATAGATGAATCGAGTAGACGCAGAGCAGGGGCGGATCTAGGGGGAGGGTGCTGGGGGTGCGCACCCCCCTTTCCCCCATCCTGAGATGGCTTGCGGCCTTCTAATACAACTGGTATTCTGAAGTGAAAAAAAACGTCACCAGTCAGCTACCCCATTCCTTAGTGGTGCAGCCACTCCTAAGAAAAATCCTGGATCCGCGTCTGCAGAGGATTTGCAGATTTTGCCCTAGAAATGTTTTACATCGATTTCATTAAAGGAGGTATCTCAGAAAAGCCCCCTTTGTGCTTAGAACTAAAGAAAGAATTGGAAATGTGCCAGAGGGCTTCGTGCACTTCATTGTCTGTCAAGGTGATTCAACGCCAAGTCATGTTTCAGAAAGGCTCTGTAAGACCTGTAAATGTCGTGTTTAAACAGAGATGTCCCGAAGATTCACGGCATATATTAAGGTGGTAATTTTTTTTTAAATATGTGCTAACTAAAACATTCTCAATAATACATCTTAAAGTACATGTTATAAAATCGTTCATTTTTTTTATGAAGAGATTGTCAGGATTTGGATATAAACAATTTCAAAAATATCTTATGTAAACAAAGGCTGCAAAATGAGTCGATCTCTATCCATTGTCTATCCAGAACTGTGTATTGTTAACCATGTAATGAGCAAAATACGCACGTGATTTTCTCTAGAAGAGAACCACTTGTTTGAAATAAGCAACTTTGTTCGGGACCATCATCGCTTGCCAAAAGTTTTTGTCGTTTCTCCGTAGGCTCGAAATATTCATTGATTTTCTTCGGTTGTTCATTGGCCTTCGACCGATTACAATTATGAACTCGACGGAAGTATTTTAAATGATCTGCGGCAGTCCTTTTACAGTCGTCCAATTTCGGAGATTTCCCACACCGTAGGCATTCAATTCTTTTTCCATCTTTCGACAGCCTGTAACAGCAATTCTCTCAACCTGAGAAGCGTTTTTGGCAAACGTTCTTATTTGTCACTCCCAGAGTCAGTGGATTTATTTACGATCTTTTCCTGTGGCAGTTGCTTTCCTGATGAGGTACATGACCGTGGGGCTTCCGTTTCTGGCACGCTTGCCGATCTTTACGGGTTCTTATCGAAAGAGGTAACCAGTCTCAATTTCAAAAAATGTGACGATGTAAAAACAAAAGAGCTGGTTATGGAGAACAGTGGGATTTTCCTGAATAATGCCAGTGGGAATGGGATTCGGAAAAATATTGGGCTGGGAAATGGGATTGGTATCCCCCTTCAGGACCCTCTTAATTGTTAATTTTCAGTGCTCCAGCGCTAAATCGACCTTTCCTTTCCTTTCCTCGAGACAGTTTTCAAAAATCATTTTTACAATGACTGCAAAATTGTCGCGCGCTCATTGGCTAATTTTCATTGTCAATGAGCGGACAGACGCCACATTGCTCGCCTTTGTAAAAAACAAATTGATGTCAGTTGTTCATGCGTCTGTCCTGTTATTGATCGATTCGATCAATAACAGGACAGACGCATGAAAAACTGACGTCAATTCAATTAAATAGAAGGTAGAGTGATTTAATTTATTTTTAATACAGCCTGCAATCTTACAGAGAATACAACGTGATATACTTGATATGCGCTCTCTTGATCCCCTCAGATGTTTAATTGCCAAAATTACTACGGGTTAGGGTGCTGAGGGAAACACACTCCGTGGCTAGATTGTGGGACTGCGGGAACAGCCGATTCACCTCAGTAGGCAGTTCGAAAATTGCGAGAGTAAGCTGAAATCGCTCCAGAAGAAACTCTCCAGATTCTTGACTTCAGTAAACATGAAAAAAGGCAATGTCGGTTTCACGGCGAAAATTGGCATATGTTTGTGTTTTACGATAGCCTTTATTAGGAATCACCATAATCTTGCTTCTTGGAATGATAAACGTAGTTTGCCTTTTTTCAAAAGACATGAGATTTACGAGAACTCCTACGTGTATACAGCATTTGTGTATGTCTCTCAAGTTTGATGAAGTATATCGTTCTCGCACTTAGGTGCCAGTTAAAGTAAAAAGACTACAGATAATTTAAGTGTCAAGACTTGATAGTCGAAATTGATAAACCACCGTGCACGGTGTTCAATCAGGCTGTACGAAGAAAGGTATCAAGTTTAGTTAAAGTTTGTTGAGAATCAACAAATGAGTGACTGAAGTACATTTGAATTACTGTCCGCTCACCTTTTATCGGTATCACTAGCTTCAAAGAAGACTTCCAATCGAATTCGATACTCGTAGACTGAACACGCTAGCCACTCGCCACCGAAAGAACGTTAAGTAAACACTTCAAAGGTAATTGAAGCGTCTAATCGAATATGACACAAATGCGATGGCTGACTCGGATTTCTCATTCACTGACGTCATTACACATTTTCGCATCAGTTGATCCGGAAGTCAGTTAGAGATGCTCGCTCATAGAGTGTTCATAAACAACATACAAATTTAAAGTGCCACTACGACGAAAATCTTTTTAGTTTTCTTTTCGAATTTTTTCAACGTCAATTAAGTCAATATGTTCAAAATAATACAGTTCATTTAAATTTGGAACTATAGAAGCGAGATAAGTCGGGAAATAGCCACCCAAAAACCGCTAAAAATTTGTCCGCCATTACTCGGACGGCTTTGGAGAAGCCTGCGATTATTTTTTAAGCGGTCTTCACGCAAGACTTGGCTCGTGACGTCATCTGCGCATCGCTTCGTGGGCGTTTGACAAAGCGAACAAGTCGATCAGGGAGTAATGTATACAATATCAGCAAAAAGCAACTCGGCGATCTCTCACATCTCATAGACGGCATGGGAAATTAGCCGCGTTTATTTTGAGCGTTGCGCATATGACGTCACACCCCAGGCGATCCAGCTAGACCCAACCCTTTTCCTCGCTCACGGTCATTTGCCGTTCGAGTAATGGCGGACAGCAAAAAATGAAAAACTACGTTACAATAATCATACTTTCCGTGGAAATTTTGAGATAAAAATTGGCATGATACCTATTTAGTACGTCTATTTTCAAAATTTAAAGAAAAAATGACATGCAAAATTTTCATCGTAGTGGCACTTTAAACAGGGAACAGGTTACCACTCACACTGAATAATTTAGTAAGGTTAAAATATCGGATCCTTACAAGGTCTACCTGTCAAGAAGAGAAAAATACGTAGTCACAGAGAAATCTTCTTTTTCACAATTTCTATTTCCTGATAATTTCTTGTTGCTAAATAGGACGGTAACTTTAGGGGCGGCAGATACAAAACAGTGGTCACAAGTCACAGGTCATTGTTTTACCACGGGACGAGAAATTGGATTTACATAGCGTCAAATATCTTGTCAAAGGCGCGATAAAGACCGCGTTTGTTACAGCTTTACATGCCTCTGACGCGCGTCAAATATTATCTTTGCGGTTGCCTTTGCAGGGGAGTCTCAGGTGGTAAAGGCCGTTTTTACCACAGTTTTACACCCAACCTTTGACAAGCGCCAAAGGTGTTATTTGACAACCCCTTTGTTACCCTCACAAAGGTGTCGTCAAAGATGTCTTAGCTTAAATTCAAAGACTTGGCAAAAGAGTTTTCAAAGATGTCTGAGATTCAGTTCAAAGGTTTGACAAAGGTGTGGTCAAACATGTCTGAGATTCAGGTTAAAGATTTGACAAAGGTGTCGTCAAACATGTTTGAGATTCAAGTCAAAGATTTAGCAAAGACGTAGCCAAAGATGTCTTGAGGTGTCTTTATAGCTGATGGAGTTAAATATGGCTTGAAGCGCTGAATTAATAACTGAGATCTCTGGACTACTTTTCCTTAATCAGGACGGTAGTACGGAAACTTCTGAATTTTTCTAGCCATAACAAAGACACATTCAATTCAAACAACTGTCCATCATAAATGTACTGGAGTCTCAATTGAAATATTTTTCAAATATCTGAAATATGTCTAGAGCGGCATTTCTGTAACCACCGTAGTCAAATTAATTTGCCATCCAGCTCCGTGTTATGTTTATGAGAGACAGATTGAAATGCAGATACGACGAAGCTGCGTTTTGCCATTTTTTATTCAAAGGAATTCGTACTCTTGGCAAAACCAATAATCTCACACCTTACATTCTGTAATATCTCTAGGAATCGATTTTGTTGCACATTTTTAAGTGGTAGTATATATCCAAAATGCAAAAGTAAAAAGGTATAAATAAATCGAAGGATGGGAATTGATTTTTTTTTTCAATTCCCGTGCTTCAGTTCTTTCAAGGGTTCAATTTATTTATACCTATAATACTTACACAACACGCACAACAAGCGCCGTGTTATCAACAACTTTATTGCATATATAGCAAGTACAATCACTGTCACGTAGAATTTATG
>NC_090885.1:27113911-27116411 GCF_036669925.1 Montipora capricornis
TTCTATGTGATAACGATGGATCAACATCTGATTCACAGGCGGACAAGGGTAATTAATGTAAAGAGTCAGTTAAGTAGATCCCTTGAGCCAACAACGTATCACCCCCAGGAGGATCGCAAATGGATTCATAGTCCAAGTTGAGAAGAAATTGAAAGAAAGTTACAGGAAACTCAACACTGGACAACTTCTGGGGAAAACTGTGTGGCATTTTACGTGGGACTCCCTAAGGGCCAGTTTTTCTATGTGATAACGCTCAGGACTACAGCTCACTTTGATTACGGATCGACAGGCGACAGATTGTTGTGGAAGTCCATTACTCGTCGCTTTTAAGATTCCACCGCCTGTCTTGTTCAGTATCCAATTGACTTGCCATTATTGAGCTTCATAAGGGTATATTTTGTTCAAAGATCCACTAAAACGCCATTCGCGTTACATGACTTTCGACGCCATTGCCGGTTAAGTTAATCGTTCTACTGTGTCCACCATAGAAATCTACGCATTTCCCACTACCCTCTCGATCCTAAGAAAATACGCGCAGAAGGCTCTATACACAAAGAAACCACTTAGCAGGGGAGTGATAGGAAAGACTTTTACCGACAAAAAAAAGAAAAGAAAAACAAAAAAAAACAATGCAGATTCCGACTGGGTAAAAAGGTGTGAGGATTCTATCAAAGCAAGGTCACTTTCATTCAAAGGCCAGGTAGCTAAGCACACAACTGTAAAATGGTCTATTGTCCTCCACCTAAGTGCGAGAGTCACTTCTCTCTTGCGTCTATGATCCGCACTTCAAAAATAGCCCTAAAACGGAATCAGTATCCCTACTGACAGCCGTACCTTTTTAAGCTGGAGATTTCTTTTACATACTAAACTCATTTTAACTAAAAACAAGAACAGCTTTGTGGGTATCCCCTGTACTTCGCCTCCTCGGAGTAATGGAGTAAGTTCTGCAATTGCACTGAAAATATCGCTGGGTTCGTTGCGCGCAATGCGCTTGTAGCTGACGGTGAATATTTAGGCATGCGCAAAAACGAAGAAACACGCTCCTCCGGTGTTACGGTACTGGCATCTGCCTGTATCGAAACAATATAACAGTTAAAAACAATTAATAATAATCTTGTGTAATGGCGAAGCATTGAAATATTGTTCAATCTGCAAGTGCGCGCGCGCATTCACAATAGACCCTTTTTTCCACTTTTGTACAGATGTCAATTAGAATGTTTCGTAAACAATGCACAAGCTTCAGTTCTTTTTCAGCTAGGTAGCTAGGTTCTTTCACAAAAGCGACTTTATTTCACCCTTAGAACGCTATTCATTCCTGTTGGAATGGACGTGACAAGATCAGGTTCACAATGTTTGAATGTTAAATTTAGTCAAAGCAAAAAAGAATTTCACACGCTTTGTCTTTCTCCAAGAATGTAATGTCGCTCGTATCAAAGATTCCTCTATGGGCAGACGTTTACCCGCAAATTAAGCAAATCATAGAAAACTCAAAGGACACCCCATTGTGCGTAAGTATCCCGTATGGCTTCCAAATGCAGAAAGAGATTTGGAATCCTGAACAGTTGCGCGTGGTTCTTCATGTAAGCACGGGATCTGGTTTCAACTTCATATCACATCACGGAGTTGGAAAAAAGAATGAAATCAACATATGGAACTTTTCCAAAGACAAAAAGCCTGGAAAATTAGCAAATTCTCTGCAAACAATCACCACGGATCTAAAATTGCTCCACATTCTGTTCCTGCGTAGGCGTTGGGTTTATGTTACGTATTGCTCTGATTTGTCGATGAGGATTTTTAGCGCTAAGTTCCATTCGATGTCGATCACAGCGTTGACAAGAACTGTTCTAAGTCTGGCGTACAATGAAGCAAGAGACGAGATCATTACTGGTATCGCAGGAGGGATAATGACGTGGAGGTTTCCAATTGGTCAAAAAGATCCTTTAATACCAGGCCACTTTATAAGCTGTTCGTTTACGCCGCTCGATTGGGTGATGTCAATAACCATCGACGACGCGTCAAAGCAGATATTAGCGATTTCTGATGTTAGGATTGCCATGATAGATGTTGAAAGTTACAAAGAAAAGCGTTTCTTTCAAAAGAAGTGCGACTTTTCGTTCACCACATGTGTGTTTTTCACCCCTGCGAGCTACTTTGTTACAGGTATGATGAGGTTTGTTGTCGGCTGTTTCCGACTTCACTGCAGCCTCTAATTTAAATGCCCACGTTCACCCTACAGGCATTCCGTGCAGTAGAACAATTTTCATGTGAAAATCCCGTCAAAGCTGAAATTCATCCAATCAGATCGCTCCGATAAGCTATGCGAATTTCCAAAAAAAAAAAACGCATGGTCGAAAAGCCTGTCAGTTGAAGGAGGACCTTTAAAACGAGTCTGAATACTTAAAAATTCTTATAGATGGTTTTCACATTACGTCATCGCCGCCATGTTGGTGGACGAAAACAAAGGATCTCTGATTAGCTCCTTTCGTTCGTCCACTAGCAA
>NC_090885.1:27126411-27141411 GCF_036669925.1 Montipora capricornis
GATTTGATCCTGGTAGTCCCTGGTTCAACATCCCCAGCTGCACTTGTAAATAGCCAGCTGGTTTGCCTCCGGCCAGTTGGGAGTCTTAACAGTTGTTTTTGTTGTGTTCTGTTATTTCGTTGATTGTTTCATTGGCCCTGAAAAGCCCCTATGGGGAGCGGTCAATTAAGTATGTATCGTATTGTATTGTATGAGATCAGGATGGTTTATCGCCAACTTGGTGCTTCGTGCCAATTTACCATGTCATCCGACACCCGCTCATATAATTGTACTTTCCAAAGTATTCCACGAGTATTCCACGAGCTCTAGGATTGTTGTAATTTTGAGAAGAAGTATTTTTCCACATGCAGTGCCCATCAGCTGTGGGTGGCCGAGAGTCCCGATGAAGGAGTATGTAGTCTAGTTATGATGAATGCCGAGTTTGCTCTCGATGAAGGCGAAATTCCATTGAGGTCAGGATTGCTGTTTGCTGGACACTTCAATGGACAAATATCCCTGGTCAGCGGAAAAGGTAAAATCGGTCTCGTGCTTAAATTATACATACTAAAATATGTAACCGTGTTAAAGTCTTGAAGATTTGTCAGGTACAGTTTTATAGAGAGTTGCAATCAGTATTTCAATGAATACGGTTGAAACGCGTCTCTGTAATCTTACTCAAAACTAAGTGTAAAAATGATGACATGAATTCATCGAAAAGTTGAAAACTTTCCAAGACTTCTTTGGCTTCCTCCTTTGAAACATCGGTCAGATACTCTACCCATTGGACAAGAAGAACTTCTGGAGCCGAGCTTGTCCTGGACGTTTCCCATTTCAGTTGCAAAGTTGGCTCTCACACATGTTTTTATTTTATCTCAAATAAGACGTCTTCATGAAAGAAAGCATTCAAGCACATCAAGGCCAGGTCACATGCTTGAGAGTATCGGCTTCACTCAATATCGAGTCAGTGGGCAGTGTTGGATCAGCTGATCGCTTAGTTTCGTACGGAACTGACTGTGCGGTAAGGATATGGAAACTTATGCATCAGGAAACCGGTTACATTTCAATACAACAACTGGCTCGAGTTAAGTTGCTTCAGCAACCCAGAGACCTCGCAATGGCAGGCAATACTTTGTGTATGGCAATGGCTGATAACAACGTTATCATGTGCAGGTTGGCTTTAATGTATTTTTTTTTATTAAAGCTGTTGTTGTCATTGTTTGTTTGTTTTGTTTTGTTTTGTTTTAAGTATTAGAAGTGCGTGTAAAAAAAGCACCGGGAGATGGGTTCTAGAATAAATCGTCTCTTGTTATGGAACAATTGAGGTAAATAGTGGCCATCCGGCGAACTAGGGATCTACGAATTTACGCTCGCCTGAACATCCCCAATATAAGATCAGAGTTAACTCTAATAAGATGTACCCGTCTACTGTGTCCGATTCACTTTTTTATTTTTCGCAAACGTAGATGTCGGACGCCCTTAAATTAGCGTATTGAACTAATTACAAATTACAATGCATGGAATGGATCAGGCAAAAATCGAGGGCAATTTTTTCCTAAATTTTTGGATCTTAAGGTGCGGGAAAATGGTTTCAACATTAGAGAGGTTAAGCATGACGTTTACGGCCAACGGGAAACGGGAAACGGCAGTTTCCTGCTTGTCATAAAACGCGTGAAAATTCTCTCATCTTAACTTGTCTCGTTCCTTTGAGAAGTTGCTAACAGGACTGAAATTAGCTAATATCAAGCAGGGCTCCTGCATTTTTGGCAAAACTCTAATTTCACTCCGACGTTTGCTCTTTAGCGTAAGCGTCGTGCTTATTGAGCCTTTCAATGACATGCGGACTCTAAAATTCAAAGCTCAACAGACAAATGCGTTTTTCGCTACCGTCAATCAAATGCTCGGCGGCTCCTCTCCACTTCCGACTATATTGTCTGAGTGTGCTCAACGATTTGATTTGATTTGATTACTGTACGCTCGACAATAGTCGGAAGCTTGGAGGAGACGCCGGACATTTGATTGACGGTAGCGAAAAACGCATTTGTTGGTTGACCTTTGAATTTAAGAGTCCGCATGTTATTGAAAGACGCAGTAACCTCTCTCTTTGCGTCAACATCCCTTCGATTTTGTTGAACGATGCTGAATGTTAGAAAACAGTCCTAAGAAAATACACGCGCTGATTAGTTAAACATCGTGTTTCTATAACTCGATGGAGACACAGAACTACAACAAGTTGTAAAATTGTTGAGACACTTTCATTAAAAAGCACATTTTCTAACTTCCAATACTCGACGTATCTAGAATTTAAACATTTCCCACTTCCTCTCCCCTCTCCCCCTTTCAATGTTGACTGCTTAAGTTCCCAACATTTTTTTTGTCTTGCTAGCAACACTGATAAGGGGGGGAGGGGGGCTGCAGTGTGAGAGATAATAGGGAAATTAATAACGCCCCAAGAAGGTGAAGTGTCTCCACTATTTTTGCAACTTGTTGTAGCACGAACTGTTGACGTAGTGATGGCGCGAACAAAGAGAATTTACATTTTGATAATTAGAGTTAACAAGTTGTTTTCCTTTTTCTCGTCCCGTTGTTTTCTAAAAGAAATAGAAAACACGTACTCCGTGTTTTTATCGAATTATAGAAACACGGTACATGTTTTCTAATTGTTAATTGTTGACTGCTGGGTTGGGCAACCGGTTTCAACATCGATTCAACTTCGATTCAACATGTTTCAACACGGTTGAAAGGAGGAGGGCAAAGAGTTTCAACATCGCTGTTCAACAAAATCGAACGAATGTTGAAGCAAAAGGTGAAGACGTTTGCCAGGACCTTAAGACTCCCTGGTGGCCTTCAGGGATATGGCGCTCAATGAGATTCGGTTCCTTTAAGCGAAATTTGAATCTCATCATGGTGGATTTAATTTGTTTGAACGTAATTTAAGAATTAGCAGTTTGGATTTTGTTTGACGAAGATTATATTTTTTATATGATGTAACTTTTTCTTTCCTTAGAGTACAAGCGGAAAAAAAGAAATGCGGAGCTGACATCTTTAATGCCCCGAAAAAGACTTATGAATTTATGATGCATTCGAAGGACGAGGGACATACTGCGCTTATCAATGGGGTAAAACAGAACAGCACAATTTCTCCATATTTCCCGCCCCGATGTTTTCGGGCATAGCATAGCCACAGAAAACGTTGATAAACATCTTGTTTAACCAGTTATACAGTGCATTTCTCTCGTCTAAAAAACTGAAACAGATGCAAGACTATTTTTTGTGAGTGGGTTAAAAAAAACCTAAGCTTTGGTTGACTTGATGGGATGCAGTACATGGCCATATGCTAAAAACCACACTGATTTACAACTTTCTTGAATTTGTTCTTATTGTTGCAGCTGTCCAGCTGCCCAGCACTTGGTTTATTTGCAACATCAAGCGAGGATCATTGCGTCAAAATTTGGAACAGTAACAATCAGCTTGTCCGAGAGATGTGTTTTGATGATTCACTATGCGGGGTGTGCTTTGCGAACTCTCGCGGAGACATTTTAGTTGGTTTCCAATCACATGTTAGCTTAGTAACCATTCTGAACTACTTGCCACTTTCATACTTGGAAATTTTATCCAAGATGCATTTCGACAATGATCCCTTCGAGGATCACGTGCAGTTTGACGATTTGTTAAAGTTCTGGTACGATCCTGATCGCGTTCCCAGAATGCCTCTCAAGGCCAGCAAGCGAAGACTGCTGGAACCACCAGAAGTAAAACGAATCACGAAGAGGAAAAAGGTAACCGTTAAATTCTCAAACCTTTGGGCATGATTCACCTGCATGGCAAGTGTAAAATCACCTGGCCATAGCTTGTTGTTATTAAGGCGTAATCATTGGGGTTTTTTTTGTAATCGCTCTATAGAGCGAAGATTTGGATTTGACTTCTTCAATTCTCGCCTCGAGCATGGTGATGATAATTGTGGCAGCCACGCGATCCTGCGACATTTTGTCTCACTGCGAGGTTACCCTGCCTATTGTATTGGAATTTCCGCAGATGTGAACAGAGGCATAATTGAACAAGATTAAATGGAATACGGTAGCCTGAATAATTCTTCAGTTGATCATAATCAACGTTAAGTGTGAACTCAGCTTTTATCAATAGGCCACTTCCGAAAATAACTTAATACTCTTTGTTTGTCCTCAATTATTTTGAATAAGCATTGTTTCCAGTTTCTCTTGGGACTTACAATGGTCCCAAGAGAAAATAAAAACTATGCTTATGGAAAATTTTGGAGGGCGCGCAAACAAAGAGTATTATGGTATCTTTTAAAGTGGCCTCCAGTCAGATAGCCGTGATGCAAGTGTGGTCATAGCGATATTTCTTGTTTACAAATATTGACGTCACATTCTTTTTGATATTCAAATTTGCCAACCACGAAACAGATGAAGTCATTGCTTCAATAGCCAATTATGTTCTGGTTTGCATATTGATAACAATGGAGGACGGCAAGAGAAAATGAGGGGACAGAGAGGGAGGCTCCCGGTCCAGCCCTTGGGATATGTCATGTCCACGAAAGTTATTTTTAGACGAGCGGAAGTCTTCCGAGACGTCCGCATGCAGGCCAACTTCGGTCCGATGTTTGAAAGAAAATAAATATTCATCAGCCTTCCACGTGCGCCGTCATTTTCTCTTTTCACTAAGAACCTGAGAGCGAGGCGAGACTGCATGCGGACGTCTCGGAAGACAGACTTCCGCTAGAACAAAGACTTCCGCTCGTCTAAAAATAACTTTCGTGGACATAACATATCCCGGCCAACGCCCTGAGCCTCCCTCTCTGTCCCCTCATTTTCTCTTGAGGACGGACGTCACGAGCAACATCGCTATATAACTCGAAAGGGTCGTATTTTTCCCCTTTACTTTATATGCAATGCTGAATGTTAAGCTCAAGGGGTTCACTGAACTGAATTGAAGTACAAGGAATCATAACTTATAATACGGATAGAAAAAAGTGTGATTAGGGTGATGTTTATTTTATGTATTGATAATCAAATCGAACAGGAAGCCAGACCACGGAGCTAAGTTGGCCGTACTTAAATATTCTGCCATAAAATAGCCAGTTATACCTCTCTTAGAAATATGCCGAGAAGCAGGCTTTATTAAAGATCTTGATGGACAACAGATAGGAAAACCTTTGGAATCTTTTCAGAGGGAATCAGTTGCTGCAAAGAAACAAAAAACTGAAGAGCAGGAAGATATAAGTTTGTTCCAAAAGAGGAGAGAATGTAGGAGGTTTTCCATGCGGGTAAGAGAGCATTATTATTAGTACAATGAATAGTGCGCATTGAGTTTGTGTTTCTATCACTTCTTTTATTGGACATGAAAAGCTCCAAAGGGGAGGAGTTAATTCTCCTCCTCCTCCTCCTCCTCCTCCTCCTCATCATCATCATCATCATCATCATCATTAAATTAAATATTATCTGTTTGTGAGATACTGGCTTGGGCCTCAAAGAAATTCTGTGAACATGGTTGGCAGGTGGGTGTGGGAAATGATTAGGCAAGAAATCTTGGCAGAGGCCGAAAGATAGTGATGATTTACCTTTGAAAATTGAGAAAACGCGGTCACGTATAGTCAAGGGTTAACTTGACTTTAAAGTGCCCCTGTGATTAAAAAAACCACTTCCTTTTTTCCTTCAGATTTTGAAAGTTTGCTTAACACCTGACTGGCAAAATTATGAGCTTTGATTTTTATCCAAAGGCCGTTTACTTTGAATGTAAGTTTTGGATTTCACGGTTCGCCATTACTCACCTTCAAAACTGACCGATTGGACCTCAGACGGTTGGATCCAGGGAAAAGTGACGTCAGAGGCTCACTAGCTTAAAATTTCAGCGTGTGAACGCAGCTTATTATATATGCAAAGCGTGAGTTTAAAAGTCTGAAAGCCCAAAACCCCCGTGCTGCATATTAATTCTGCGGCGTACACACGTATTCCATTCTTAAACTAGTGAGTCTTTGACGTCATTTTCTCCTCGAGAACCAGCTCTCACAAGAACATAATTTTAGTAATGGCGGACCATTAAATAGGAAAATTACAGTTAAAATAAAGAGGTGTCTTTTTGAAATCAAGGTTTAAAACGTGGGTCACTTAGTGTTTTGTTAACATAGTTTTGAAATCCAAAGAAAAATATGAATTGATTTTTTGGTCACAGGGGCACTTTAAGGAGATATTGATTCATTTTTCAGGTTCACGTCATGATGGCTCTTAGTCGAATTTCTAAGAAGGTCCACTTCCCAGTGGATGACAAACTAACAGACAACATAGAGGAAATAAAGGTAAAAAAAAGTCATCTTTTATGGTTAAAAACTCGGCAATAAGCTACGATACACGGCGAAAAGAGTTGAAACCCTCCACACTTTTCAAACGTATGTACCCTTACCTAAAAAATGAGTCAGTAATGCCCCCTCCCAGACCCTAACCAGCACACTGTAAGTAAAAAAGCTTTGTCTCAACATTGTTTTGAGGGGCAAGGGAAGCAGTCTGTGATAAGATATAAGGACATGTACAAGTAATATCATAACAATTTGGTTGCAGCAAATGCCGTAGTATGTCGTACGTGTAACTATGTCCATACATTTTTGTTGAGCCTCTCAGAAAAGCATTTAATGAATTTTATTCAAGTGTCAAGTTTATTTAGCGCTGGAGCACTACATTGAAATCAAATCATCCCATATCAAGTCGTAGGTTGGTTTTTGAGGAGAAGAAAAAAACCGGAGTACCCGAAGAAAAACCTCTCGGTGCAGAGTAGAGAACCAACAAACTCAACCAACATGTGACACCGAATCTGGGAATCGAACCAGGGCCACATTGGCAAAAGACAAGCGCTAGTAATAGTGGAAAACATGTTTGATAAAAGGTTGTTTGTGTAACCTGAGAGTGTACTCGTCATTTGTGCAGCAAAACTTAAGCGCAAGTCGTACCTTAATTGTTAAATGGAATATTAACGGAGCAAATGCCCACAACACAAACACACGGTAGCAAATATGGCGTTTAATCTCATCTATTTTCAGAAACCGACGGATGCTCAATCTCCGCAAGAGCTGGCACCCTATGATAAAGGAGCTTCTCTTCCGACCATCGATACAGAACAAAGTCCTCAAGTGTTTTGGCCATGCGCACCAGATGGATTCATCCCGAATTCTGTTATTCGTCAGCGTGTCAAACCACGAAAACCACCCTCAAGGCTAATTCCACGGTTGACACGCGCTGCGCAAAAAAGGGGGCGAGCATTTGTCGAAGATGAGAAGGAAGTCGAGGAAAACAGAGATAGGATAAGAGGTATCTCAAGCTTTTACCATCGTTTTTGTGAGAATTTATTGAATTGGCTAGCGCCTCTTTTTGATACAAAGAGGGAAGGTACAAGCGGTCACACCTCCAACGCGAACTCTTCTGAGGCACCCCCCCCCCCCCTCCCTCCTCCTCCTCTCCACCCAACTCAGGATCACAGTGTCGGTAATGAACAAAGCTGTCTCGAACGTTTCTGTTTAAAAAACATAAGAGCAGAGTGCTGCTGTTTTCCAAAGAACACAAATCGAAATTTCAATAAATTCTTTTCCATCAACCCGAAACGTTTTCGCGGAGATTACGTATGTCTTGGCTGAGGACCACGTTTTCCTGCTGTTCTCGGTATCGTTACTCGGTTAAAGCAGACCACTCCCTCAGCTGTACTGTGCAGGCAATTAAGAGTGCTTCCAGAAAAGTGGCATATCCATCCTTAATCTTCTTTCATTGCATTTTCGTTTTTTTGCATTACTACAACGGGTTGCAAAATTGGTGAGACACTCCCGTTAAAAAACACCTTTTCCAGCTTCTAATACCCGCCGAATCCAGAATTCCAACCTTTCTCACTTCCCCCCTTCCTCTCCCCTTTTCAATGTTGACTGTTTAAGTTTTCAGCATTTTTTGCATTGCTAGCAACTTAACAGCTGCGCCTCGTGAGTCCACAACATTTTGACCACTGTGATGACGAATATTTGTTTTTTACCACAACATTCAACGCCAAAGAAAGTTCCTATTTCAGAGCGTGACCAAAATCATGACTCAAAGACAGAGCAAGCGTTGTCTATAACTTTCTCGCAATATGATTGGTGTATTTCCCAAAATGAGCGTTCCTGATTGGCTATTACATTGCGTGACAAAATGGCGCGAGCATGACGCGTACAGCGTTGTCTAGACTCTCATCGACAACGGCAAATTAGCCAATCAGATTGCGAGATTACAAGCAATTGTGGTAAAAATTGATGAGGAGGGGGGTTGCAGTGTGGGAGATAATAGGTACATTAATAAATAACGCCCCAAGAAGGTGAAGTGTCTCCACTAATTTTGCAACTTGTTGTAGCTTATAGGCACACACATATAGTCATAGCACCTTGAGGGCATAATAGTAAATAATAAAATATGAAAGTGTTTCCTATGTAGTGCGTGAAAATCTGCGCAAATAGTAACCGCTTGAAAAAGAGCTTAAATTATTCATTTCGTTGCTACTCGGTAATAATTTCTTCAATGATTTGATTTTTCTACGAGATTTCTGGACACTTTGGAGAGCAGTGCAGGCTGAACATGTAAAGCAGATTTTCAGCGAGGACACCTCCAAGACTAAAAAGGGCAAGGAAGGAAAGAAAAGGAAAAGAGTTTCCAAACCAGCATCCTCCAAGTTGGGCCGGAGACTACCTCCAAAACCGAAAGCAACTCTCAAGCACAGGTTAAGATATTTTCATTCTGACGACTCACCCTGTCGTCCACCGTAGCCTGGTAGTGCGACCACCTCCAGCTGATATCTTGGACAAAAATCGTCGAGAATTTTTCCCACTTTTCATCGCCGTTTTTAGCAAACTTTTTAATCTTCATTGTTTCCAAGAAATACTTTTATCGCAATTTCTATAGTTAAACGATTTTCCAAACCACTTCTTTTTCGAACTTTAGCGCCTCAAATATTCTGTTTTGTAGCGCTCTTGCCGCTGTCCTCACTGACGTCATTGTGTGAGCTTGAGCCGCGGACGGAGATAAAGATTTCGCATGCCAGGACAGTAGCCTATCCCAGATGTTTAAACTCATTCTCATGAACAGTGATACGATACTTAGAATTATTAAAAACTGGATCATTGGATAATGCAATTCGAGAGTTTTGATTGACTAAGCCATCATGGGTTATGAGCCATTATACCATGATCTACAAACACGGCAAGCATATGCGTGACTTTATGGGCCTTTTTATTTTTATTGTAGTCTATTTTTCTATATTTTGGGGACGTTTTTAATTATTCCACTCGCGCTTGTTGGATATGAGATGATTATAGCCAACTTGGCTCTACGCGCCTCGTTGGCTATCTATCATCTCATATCCAACTCGCGCTCATGGAATAGATGTTAAATATAAATATGGTAGTGTCGAAACAGCTCACTTCCGGTTGCCGTTCGTGGCTTAAAAACAGGAAACTTGAGCATTTTTTTAGAGCCGCGGACGGCAACCGGAAATGAGATGATTTCCTCCTTCTTTTTTCCTAATTCTCACTAAGCCATACTACTGAGAATCTTTTCAATATTAGGGACGATTAGTTAAAAATCTGGGAGAAACAGCTTCCCTGGCAAGCGAAATGTTCACTTCCGGTTTCCATCTGGGTCTCAAAAACTTCTTGTGCTGCATGGTGCTCGAGCTAAGGAAAGATCTTGATCAATGTCCATCGCACCAAACCTTCTAGATAAAACTCTGCAACGTTTACCTTGTCTGGTCGGATTCTCATAAAATCAGGGTTTTGAACTAAATCATCATTTTGTTTCCTGTTCTTGAATGCAGTGAAGAGGATGAAATAGGGGAAATAGAGCAGGAGGAGGAAAGCGAAGAGGAAAAAGAAGAACAGGAATCGGAATTAAATGATGAGCTTATTGAAGAGCAAGAAGTAGATCATGACGATTCTGTGAGCGAAGGAAGTCCGGAGAGTATACCACATGACTACGAGTTCGAAGGACGGGAGACTACGGACGAGACTGAAGAAGAAAGCGAGGAAGAAAATTCATTTGATGAAGTCTTTGATGAATCACATTCCTCGCCCAGTGTAAAAGGAAGTTCATCGAGCGTCATGCGGGTAAACATTTGTCTGAAAAGCTAATAATTGATCAACACACATGTACGTACGCATTGCACGGACCAATTTCTTCAATTTTACCTTCAGCTTGCTTTAACACCGGTGCAACCATTACTGACCCGAATCGTTCGTAAGAAATGGTACCCCAAGTTGGCACAAAGACGACTTCTGGTTCCAAAATATGAGGAAGCTGTGGACAACATCCTATTAGCCCTTTCAGAAACCGCTAACGCAAATGTGATTCAGGATATCTTACAAGAATTCCATAATATTGACAGGTAGAGTAAGGAGACATTCAAAATTTAATTGTGATTCAGTTCGGGTCATTTAGTACCTCTCAGGCTTAATTACGGTGTAAAGATATGAAACCTTCTTCCTCAGTAGTTTTCCCAGGGGCTGTCTGTTCTCAGCAAACGTAGACTGGCTAGGTCAGCTCCCTGAAATTGCCCGCTTAGATCAAGTTGAGTTGTAATGCTGGTATCATCTTATGCCGTGATTCACATAAAAAAGACAACGAGCTATTTTAAGAAATCTTTTAGTAAAAAGAAAAGGAAAGGAACTTTATTTACAGTAAGTGTCTAGTCTTCTAGCGCTGGAGCCCTAATTGAGGGCGCTGTAATCTGAAATCAAGAAATAAGCGCAAATCAAATCAAAGGTGGGGTTTTATACTTTAGAAGTGTCATTTAACGACCTTAGTCTCTTGTTCAATAAGAATTATTTTCTTAGTAATTATAATAGTTGTGAATATAAATACACCAGCTCGTTTCTTTTACTTTCTATGAACTACCGACAAAAGAGAGTTTGAGATTCCGGAGGACAAAAAGATAGAACTTCAAGATCTTCTGCTGAAAATGAGTTCTAACGACGATGCTGTGGTGCGGCGGTCAGCGGTTCGTGCCTTAGGTGACATGGGAGTTCATCGCAGGGATGCCTACCTTACTGTAGTGCGCAGACTCGTGGATGATGACAAGAAAACGCGCGAGGAGGCTAAGAAAGCTCTAAAGACTCTTACAGGTATCGTTAAGTAGGTGCTTTTGTTTGCTGCAACAAATTATCTGGAGCCCATGAGTGATGGGGCTGCCTTTCCCATACAAGTCTTATGGGTCAACCTTTGCGTGTATCTTTCCATAACAAGAGGGAAAATTGAGAGTACGAGGCGGGCTTTTGTTGTAGTTTCCGAGCAAAATGCGTTCTTGAACTCAGAGGAAGTACTGGTCCGCAAAGAAATAGGTCCAGCCCGACAAGATTGTGGTGCATGTGTAGTGCTTAGTAAAGTTCGATCTTGTGAGTAGGGTGGCAGTCTTTCCGGGTTTGGTGTGATCAAATCCTACAGACGAGTTTCTGTTGACTTAATCGTTGACATTTTACTACTTCATTAGCGTACGAATTTGATTAGAGAAGGCATCGCGCTATGAAAAACTTGACTTCAAGAATTACAAGAGCTTGCAATTTGGCTTCAATAATTAGTGGGACAATGGCCATGAGCCATTGCGTCATTTGTAAAATTTCACATTTTTAAAACAATATTGTGCTCCAAGATTTTCCACTGTATCTTACTCAAATTTCAGAGATGGCTGATCCATTAAATTATAATGCGCTTATGCTAGGGAGATAAACTTGTAAACAATAAACTCGCCTTGAAAGGCACTATATCATCTAACCGGCTCGCATGCACGAGTTGGTCAGGAAGCTTTTAAAACGTTGGCCCTATTTTCTCTTCTGTCGTTCAAGTAGCTTTTTTCATCTTCTATAGTCGCGTCCATATTTAAAAACTTTCATGAGTTCGAAAAACACAACCACGTCAAAGCTTCTCTTTGTACAGAGAGAACGAGTGATCGCCTCGACGGTAATAATGGCGAGCTCTATGCAAATTAGTGCCAACCGTTCCCTATGGCGTATATGCCACGGCTGACATCATCCCTTTTAGACAAAATGGTATCAAATCCGATCTATGTCGATAGTGCTCTAGACTCTAACACCCGTTTTTATTGGCTGCGTTAAAGATGTTATTGCAGTGGTTTTTTTTTTTTTTTTTTTTCACACTGTCTTGATGTTGAAACCACTCTCCGTAATTATCGTTTTATTTCTATTACGTCATGAGGTGTGGACACAATGGAAGGACTGAGCGACTTGATGAGTGGCATAGGAGTGGTTCATCTGAACCTTCGCTGCAATGACAATGCCGTTTTGATGGAACTGGCCGACCGACTTAAAAAAACAAGGAGAGAAAAACGGGCCAATATTACAGAAGAGACAATTCAAGAGGAGGACGAACAGAAATCGTCTCTTGAAAACCTAAGGAAGACACTAAGAAGAAAACAGTTCAAGGCCAAGTTTAGACGTCCGAAAGTCATGGTAACGAACTTGATTTACTTGAAAGAAAGTTAGGCCGACTATTTGACTATTGAGGGGGATGTGGGCAGTTTCTCTTGAGTATGAATTTGATGTTTTTATTTATCAGCACCTTGGAATCCAAAATGCATTCTTTTCCCCTTACAGTTCCTTTTGTCCCATGCTAACTTATGCGCTAATTTATCTCCTTATCCTTTTGCAAGAATTAATACCTTTTTAAAGTTACTGCCCAACCCTCTCTCCCACTGTGTCATCTTTTCCCACTAAATTGTTTGAAATTTGTAAGAAATAAAACCATTCTTGTGAAGCTTAAGGAAAGACATAGCCATCCAGCACTCGCTCTACGGGATCCTAAAAACTAGGTACAGGAACCACATGTTCAGTCAAAACTGCAAAGAAATGTGAGGAAAGAGTTTCTCGCCTTAATTAACGGTTCCATGGCGACTTTTAGGCCCCAAAGAAACATCATTATTGTTTTAGTCGGCACAAAGCTTCACAAACTAGTTTAAAACGGTTCACCATTAGTCTCTCTATTTTCACGGTTCTCTCGCTGAAGATGAATATAAATGTGTAGCCACCATCCACCCAAACAATCTCACAATGTCACCATCGCGCGCCATAACACCAATCTGGTGTGGCCAACACATCGCGCATGCGCAAAACCATTTCACCCGGTTAATTGGCAGCCATGGACAGCTGCTTCGGCCCGGCATACCCAAGTTACCAGTCGGATGTTGTGCGCATGCGTGATGTGTTGACCTCACCGGATTGGTGTTAGCGTGTGTTCACCTTGCCCTTAGTGATTTTTTTCTCACACATTTTTCTATTATTAGAGCCGAAAGATCAGAGATACTTCTAAGCCAAGACGCCGTAATTCCTTGCTTGACGAACCAGCCTCTCTTACCAGAACGAAAGCTTTCCAAACGATGTTGAAAGAAAGCCAGCTCGGGTGTAAACTGTTACAGAAAATGCAACCCTTCAGGCAAGATATCATTCCAGGCTACATCTCACCATCGCGTAAGGATGAGGACCAGCGGACAGAATCGGCAGAAATTAGGGTAAGGTTAACAATTAAAGGTATAGTTTACACCTGGAAAATGAAATCTTGCGCAGGTGCAGAAATATCGCTACCTAAATGGAAAAAAAAAAAAAAAAAAGAATCAGAGCCGAATTTTTATCTATGGAATTTGCGGCCCTAGTAATTACCCTTAGATCACCCTTTCAAAGAAAAATTTACTATTGGCGTGAAATGCCTTTCGATACACGCCGATTTTAGCTAGAATCATACTAGTAATCCCATTTCTTTTGTCTTAAAGGGTTTAGGTTTGACGCCGACTCCTCAGGCCGAACATGAAGAGTGGCTCCGAGGCCAAGGTAAGCAAGTAAACGAAGGCGCACTTTTATATAAACCATTCCGGCCGGCAACCATGTTTTTCCCAGTTTTCAACCGCGGCTTTTATTTTTTCTCTCCTCAGAGCGTCTAACGGTTTCAAGCCAAGCTGGGACTATAAAATCTTTGGAAACGCCCGTTGACAAAACGTTAACCGGTGATACGCCAGGTAGCCTGATAATGTACAGCTTTACGACTTAATCGTAATTAAACACTTAATTGACGTGACGTTCGTTTAGAGGGAGCTTAAGACGGCATTTAGAACTCTCGCAAGTTAACTCATACTCGTTAACTAATTACTGGGCGAAGGACCAAAGGGGACCTACGTCCAGATGCAATTCCCGCGCTGGCCTTACATCAGTTGCAGATCATGAATGGTATCTTTTTAGCAGTCAAACTAGGGCACAACTCCTTCTGAATAAGTTTTGTCTCATCGACGAGATGCTTGGTGATAGGAATTGTTAGCTGATTTATTTCGTAGGTAAAACCTGATGAAATTCTACGGCCGACTTCAAATTCGAAGACCTGACCAATGAGTAACCTCTAGAAAACTGAAGTTCTTCATTCGCTTGAGTGAGCTGCAAAGGGCACCTTTGGTCTTCACAACCTTGTTTCCAGAAAATCTACCTCCTCCTCCCACCCCCACCCCCCCTTCCTTCCCCTCTTTCTCTCTCTCTCTCTCTCTCTCTCTCTCTCTCTCTCTCTCTCTCTCTCTCTCTCTCTCTCTCTCTCTCTCCCTTTGCTCTGGGCTGCGGCAAGGCGTTTTCATGGTCAGAAATTGCGGACTATATAGCGGCTTGTCATGCGCACGACAAACAATTTACGGGCTTTAAAATATGGCTGCTCTTACGAGAGTTTGCACGGGAAAATACAAAAAAAGCAGAAACAGTGTTTTTGGTTGAGTATGCAAGCAAATTTCCCAGGTCTGAAACACATTATTACAGTGTAATGATTGCTCTCCTTGAGTCTTTGGTTGGGCCGGGGTTGGGGACCGTGCCAATCAGGTGATTCACTCTGTTTGTTTGGACTTGAATTCACAAAGGTGGTATAAATTGTTTCTAAACAGTGAATCAGATGAGGCGAGCGGGGGCTTTTAGGGGTTGACTCTTATCGTTTGGTGCATTTACTACTACGATCCATGCGCTTTTTTTTGCTTGGTTCT
>NC_090885.1:27146411-27148911 GCF_036669925.1 Montipora capricornis
GTCAAGGTTGTGTGAGAATTTTTGGGCCAACTGCTAGTAGTTGTGAAATCAACATTGAAGGAGGGGAAAGACGGAGATTGTTGTTCCAAGAAATTAACGTGACAAGTATTAACCTCTTACTAACAGACCGCGAGGGCGGTACTGGGGAGTATTAGCCAAAGATCGCGGCAGTACTTACAAAAGCGATCGAGGGCCAATAATTCCTCCGTACACGGTCCCGAGCAAGTGAGGTTAGTAAGTTGTTCATTATATGGCATCGTTTCTTTGAGCGATCGGACACTTCTTCGCTTGGTGAATTTTCCTAATCTTCGTCTTCTATCAGCGAACTGTGAACGGTAACCTTTTACCTGTAAAACTAAATTCCACTCGCTATAAATTGTACTGTTGAAATGAAAAAATTAAATTCCGCATTTCTAAAACTTTTTGTGTTTCACTCAACTAGAATTTCGCGAGAGAGAAAGAAAATACGGAAACGGACCGATTCTATCGTAATGGTCCCGACCAAAAACCAGCCAATCAGAGTGCACTATTTTGCCTAAGAATTGTTTCCGAACTAGTAATCGGAAAGTCGTGGGTTCGACTCCCAAAAAGGAGCACTCAGAGAATCTCCGAGTCACCATTGGAAAAAAAAAATCCTCTGTTCATTTCTTTTATATTTCTTTGCAGGTAACAAGATTGAAGGGGAAAGTCGCTATGGGATCATGGAATTGACATGGAGAGCTGGAACACCTATTCAGCCACTGAACGAAGCGAATTTGTGTGCACACAACCTTCCTGGAAAACAAACTGCACTCAAAGAACCCTTTATGTTACATAGCTCAGGTCAAGGGGACCATGGACGTGGAGCCCAAATCCCCAAATCACGAAGTTTGCCCCCTCTTAGCTATGGTAATGTAAAACCGGTTCCGGAACTGAACCGTCTGAATTTATTCCGAGCGGTTAACAGTTTACATAAACGGGGATCCCTTGCAGCACTCGCAGAATACACCAAAAACCAGAATGTAATCAAGAAAAAGATCTTTAACAACAAAGGAACTTCATCATCAACAACTTCAACCAAAACGTCGCCACTTCTTGATTTACCCATTCCTACCAAAGCTTTAAAACCTCTAGGCAGGCCGATTATAGACTTAGTGACGCCGAAGAGCTCCTCTGAGAGCTTCGAAAGGTGTTTGCAATTTATGGACCAGACTCGAGACATGACGTGTGACGCGATCCTAAGAGAAGTAAGCAAGTGCTATCCATTTTCCTCCTCCAGGTTTGGAGGGAGTCCTTGAAAAGTATGCATGAAAATTCAGCTATGCTGAGTTTAGAACACTACATTTGTAATTTACGCAGCTAGGGTAAAACAAACCTTGTAACTGCCTTTGCGATGTCGCAAATTCATAGTGTATGGCTTCCATATTGGTGAATAAAACTTGAATTTATTGGTTTTGCATGTTTATTGGCTGCGCGCGCCGACCCTGCAGGAGGTTGCGGGTTTCGAAGCCTGGCCGGACCTACACTCGGAGTCTTACTGCGATTTTCATAATTCTGCGGAATCTTACCTTCAAGTGCTAAGCGCCAAACTGCGTTTTGGCTTCCATCAATCTAATTTCCGAACACAGCCGGGAAGATCGACTCGGACTCCGGAAAGTGAATTGGAGTTTTTGTTTAGCTTTCCTTTCCAATACCATTATGATATGTTTTTAGAAATTGTTCGGTAAAAAGCTTCGTACATATTCATCGCTTTCCATCGCCGTCGAATGTACGGTGAGAACCGAAGAGGCTGATTGGTGGGTTATGTCACGCATCAGTTGATTTCGTCATATGTGGTTGGCGTAGGAAGTTTGATTGATGGCGGCCAAAACGCAGTCTGGCTGTTGGCGCTTGAAGACGAATTCTGCAGAATTATGAAAATCGTAGTAAAATATCTGAAACGAAAGTGCTGCCTTCTTAATTTAGCTGTCAATGTAATGTCTCGAAGATATTAGCTCTTGTAGTTAGCCTAAAATCCGAGATGAAATCAAGTTTATTCATGCTTGCAGGTATGTATGTTACATTTAGTAGGGCGCGTGCGCACAGGTTTGTAATCTGCGACCTTCAGTGCTTACCACACGACAGATAAAATGAGTTTTGCCTTGTATATTTAAGCCATCGAATACTTACGTTAAATTGACAAGGGCAGTTTGGTGCTGTGAGTGGGCGTGGGATTTGTCACATATGGTTTAGGGGCCGACATATCTCTCCCTCAATGCCGTACCGAGAGGCAAGGTCGGTAGCAGAAAGCAGCGAAGGGCCAACTGCGTCCAAAAGCGATCGCACGGGACGAAATCCCGGGATGACTCGTTTGATACGACGCTCCAGCGCCGGGTCTGGAGGTACTGCGTTTTTCTCTCTTGTTCAAACATTCCGTCGACGCCTGCGTAAATGTTCCCTTGTCATGGAATGGCAGAATAACCCAGAATTCTTTTGGGCATGAAGAATGAAACTTGAGAAGCACGATACTGGCCGTCATCAA
>NC_090885.1:27153911-27198911 GCF_036669925.1 Montipora capricornis
AATCCAGACGTTTCACTTCGTGTGACGACGAATTAAATGTCATGCAAGGCCAAAAAACTTCCCGTATCATCAAAAGGTCAATAATTGCGTGATCCTAGTTACGCTTAGTTTTCACTTTTCGACGCCTTATCGCACACCCTGTTCACCACGCTTCGAAATGACACGAAGAGATACTGATAACGGGTACTGACTACATCTATGGCACTGAAGGCTATTTAAAAAGCAAGTCAACATTTGGCTTTGGTAAAATGGCTCGTGAAACATCACACGTAACTGAGTTCCCTGCTCAAGTTCTCATGGATCTTGCCGAAAGTCGACCATTTCGTACTCAAACAAAGGATGGTCATTTACACGTCTGCTTCGAAAAGAAACTGAAACAAAGTGCGTTCAATAATTTCCTGTTGACCCATACACCTTACCGATACTCTTTGTTGGGGAAACCAAGAGCGACAGAGACAAAGACGTGGCGAACGAAACGGGCAAATAAAGCACGCATCACAACCGAAAGAAGGTCTTCAACATTGGTCTCATTTCCTAAAATACAGCAATCGTCAGAATCATTGATCCGCGAAAATGATGCTCCTGAATACAACACAAAACAACACGACCAAGATCAAGACAAAGATGCGACTGATAGAGGAAGTGATGGAGAACACTCTTCATCTGACTTTCTGTCATGTGGGTCAATCACGATTGCGGAGCAGTCTCGAGAGATCAACTCTCCTCCTCGAACAGCGGTTAGGGAGTGCTGTAGATCAAGGACTCTGCCGCTTATCTTGAACAGAGAAAACTCGTCATTTCATCTTAGAAGGGATGTCCGCAATTTTAAGTCGCTGAATAAACTTCCACAAGGCGAAGGAAAATACTCCAATAAAAGCTTGGAGAGTATTTGTTCTTACCGAGGGAACAGTTCATCTTCTAACGAATATACCACTGTTATGGAAGATGGGGCGAAGGTTACAGTAAAACAACAGAGACTCTTTATCGAGGTGTTTATGCCAAGGACGTTTTAATTGGAATGAATTCAAAATATAACAGAACTTTTCAGATATAAAATCAAACACGCAAGAGACGAAGGTCAAGAACTTCTGAAAAGGTGATAACAATAGAAATTTATTGATGTAAATTTATGAATTTCTCACTTAAATTTATGCAATAAATTGCAACATAACTGTGGTAACGGTTTGTGTTTACGATCACGTTTGTCACTAAAAAGTTTGAAACTTTTGAAATAAATGCGAAGGTTTTTTCCACATTCGGTCATCGGATTGTTTCTGTTATCACTTGGGATATTGGCAGGCGAAGCAGCGCTGATATCGCTACAAAGGGCTGTGCAGTATATTGCCAAGCTAATGCCGAACCATCCCAACAATTTCTGTTTTAAAGTAGCTCTCGGTCACATAGCGCAAAAGGAAGTCATTTTCTGACATACACCTCTAAGAGAGAGATGCATTGTTGTTAAGAAAACCTCTGAATTGAGTTACTAAAAAGAGAACCAACAAAATGGATCCAACTTCAACAAAAACGTTTCTAATGCTTGAAGCTTATTTACGCACCAACCTCAAACTGATTACATTACTATTTCAGTTGGAAGTTTCCACTTACAAGTAGCAAATGATCCGGGGTCGACTCGTTCGCTCTTTAGACACTAAGACTCGAAAACGAAGAAAGTAACGCAAAACCCTCGATTTGGCTAATCCTTTGGGGGTGCAGGGATGGCGCAGTGGTGAGAGCACTCGCCTCCCACCAATGTGGCCCAGGTTCGATTCCTAGACTCGGAGTCATATGTGGGTAGAGTTTGTTGGTTCTCTGCACCGACAGGTTTTCTCCGTGTACTCCGGTTTCCCCTCTCCTCAAAAACCAACATTTGACTTGTTGTGTTAATTGTTAATTTCACTTTACAGTGTCCCCAATTAGTGCTCCAGCGCTAAATCTACTAGACACTTAAATAAATAAATAAATAAAGTTCCAGTTAAAGTTAGCCAAATTGAGGGTTTTTGATTACTTTTCTTCATTCTCGAGTCTCAGGGGTCTTTGTTTCAAAGATACCCTTTTCCGGGACCTTCTTGAATAACGCAAACATGTACCGATTCCTCTTATAAGCCACCGTTTAATACTGCACGGCATTGACCGCTCTCCGTCTTTCGGTTCAGTTTACGTACCCAGAGACGGAATGTTATTTTCGTAACACAGTGCATCTTCTCTTGTTGTCGAGAAGAGAGATTTCATTGGATTCATTTTCTATTGTTTTTGGTCGAGCACCTTTTGCCCAACGGTTCGTACTTCCCCTCGATCGTCAACACTGGATCGCCCTCCGCAGCCAAATCAAAATGATTCCATGAAGCAAGGTCAGACTTCAAGCATGTATGTTTCTATCTCTTCCTTTGGGAGAAGCGATATTTTGGGGGCAATGTTTCGTTATTCGTGATTTTGAATCGGAATCTAAAAGAGGAGAAATTAGAAGTAAAGAGTATCTGACACGATCGAGAACTGGCCAAAGTGAATAGACCGAGAGTTAATAGACAAAAAAAAACAATCAAGCACTAAAAAAAACGTAAGACGAGAGATAAATGTAAACATGTACGCATGGATGCATTTTACTTTGACCCCATCTGAAAAAAGCAAATGATTAGCCACTTGACAAACAGAGCAACTTGACGCCCCTTCCTCTCCTCTAAAATAAACAATTATTCAACGAATGAGCACCACTTCTCAGATATTTAGACTATCCCCTTCTTTGAAGTTGGTCCTCTTGTTTCTTTAGTTCAAAAGAGCGACAAATTTATTCACAGTTTATGGTTACAAATTAAATGTGTAAATCCTAGTCTTCCGGTTCTTCTACAACGTAAGCCTCTTCTTGAACTCGAGGCTTATTAGGATTGTTAGCAATTAACCAGTCTGACAGCCAAATCTGTTGACGAAAACAGAAAATTAGTTTAGTGTCATGACGGGAATGGCAGAAGGGCGCGTGAGCTGATCAAAGAAACCCTAACTTGGCCACCCCACAACGACATTTTAAGCTGCATTTCAAATGCTAGCCTAAGGGTTAATAATTTTCAAACGTTCTACAAATTGTTTGACACAGTCACAGTGCTTTTAGCCAAAGAAGGTGTCACAGTAAAATAATACACAAACCTACACATAACTAAGAAAGTATCAACAGGCATCGGTGTTCTTTGTAAAATATGAATTAAACTTCATGATCATATCAAACTTCAAACACTGTATTTCATGCACCAATTTGTAGCTCGTAAATTACCAAAGATCTTTGATTCGCTTTTTATAAAAGACTTCTTGTAAGAACAATGTGAATACTCGCTTTGAACAAGGTCTACTTTTTATCTTCCACAAATTCGAATCAACCATGGAAAATTATTTGGTATACTGGACCTTAACTGTAGAATCAAAATTGATGAGTGAATTCTAACCTCCTCTAAATTCAAACAAGAACCGCTAACTTCGAATTTTATTACTTTTTATTAACCAAAACGACAAACAGACCAATAATTTGTGTATTTTTCTTTGTTGCAAATAGTTTTTTTTGCTTTTGTCTACACGGTATTTCAATATTTTATTTATTTGTTTCATTTTTTTATTTTTGCTTTTGTCTACTTATTTTCATTTTTTTCTTTATTTATTGATTTTCCTCTATGCGTGTAGGTAAACTATTAATATATTAAATTTGTTCTGTAATAATTTATTACACTTTAGCCTCTTTCCTGACCATTGTAATCATTTTTGAATTAATCAATGTTGGCCACCCAACTACATGCAGTTTAGCTTTCAAGTTATTTTGGGTGACCAGCTACTGGTACATAGTATTTCCATTTGTCTTAGTCTTTCATTATCATTATTATAACTTCTTTGTAACATACATAATGTACAGTACAAAATAAACTCACTCTCAAACCTCTTCCGTTAGCAGCGAATAAATTATCCTTATGCTAATGTTAACCTGATACAATAACACTGTAGCCTCATTGTGATGTCAGATACTTGGCAAGGCTGAGAGCACCTGTCCCATGTTAGTAGATCTGGTAAAGAAACCTTTTTCCCTCCTGACAAGGATAAGTTGTTTCCCCATAAATTTAAAAGCACAAGTGTTTTCTGTTAAGCATTGTTGCCAAGGAAAAGGGGAAGGGTTGGGCCCTTCCACTACTATGACTATAAACAATAACAACTTACTATTGGGTCAGCAGGCTTCCTCTTGCATAACTCTGTAAGCCCCTTTAATAGTGTTGGGGTCACTGTTCTTGTAAGGTAGTCTTTTGCTGCCTGACCTGTTGAAACTGGCTCCACAATGCCTAAAATAATACACAACCAGTAAACTTGAATAACAAATTGGAAGGCTGAATTTAGCTCTCTGATTTTACTGTTACAGTAAGTGACTATTCTGGTCATTATGTGAAATTACTGTAAATCTTCTTTTCAGCTTATTTACTTCAAGAAAATTTAAGGGGGAGCTTGATAGAGAATGGGGCTTATTTGAGGGGAAGCAGGGAGGGGGGCGGGGGCTATTTAATTTACTAAAATGCTAGTTTCCAGGTACAAATTTAATAACACTTCTACTAATTTGGTTGTGATCAAGACTAAAAGGAGAAGGGGGCTTACAGTGCTGCACACCATACCGTGGCCACCTAACAAAGTTTTTTACAAATTGTCTGCCAATCAGGATGTGTGAATTTGATTCACAGTCATGCCTCCTTGCATAGTTTGCACAGTTGAAAGGTGAACACCATTGCATGGGTTGCTGAGTTGACGTATTTACACGTAATTGTCAAAATTTATGTGAAAGTTTGTTGGGTGGCCACTGTAATTATAACTTTCTTCCTCTGAAAGTTGCATATTACAACAGTTACTGTTCCCAGGTTGGATAGCTTTCATTCTGGCAGCCCGTGGTGCTATACACACCCTAACATAAAAGGGGGGCTTACAGTATTAGAGAGCTTGGGATTATTTAAGAGGGGGAGAGAGGGGGAACGCGTAATAGAGGATTTACGATATATGATCAGAAAATAAATTTAAACAAGTCTTCTGGACCGGTGAAAGAAGGACTTACACAATATAGTGAACATGGCAAACAAGGTAAAATACAGTGGTCACCCCATCCCATTCTGAAATGTAAAATACTATATGAAGAATTAATGCATCGTGTTACTTACTGTCTGGAAAGAAAAAATGGATCTCTCTTTCAGCACTGGAGTAGCTGTCACTGCCATGAAGAGCATTTTTAGTGCTATCCGTACCATAGATTGCTCTTAAACTGAAAATAAAATAAAGAGAGTGCAGAACACCATTATGATACTGAATTCATAATGGTGACCAATGACCTCTACTTTTATTTATGTGCAAGTGAGACCTACTTTCATTGTTCTACATAAAATTTCCTTCGTATTCTGCCCATGCTAACGAGACTAGTGGGTTTAATTTGCACAAGGACAAAAGAATAATGATTATGTCCTCACAGCTAAGGGCATTTATATCAGCCGACATACCGTCAAGCCAGAAAGGGGTTTACTTATTTAATAACCCTCCCATTAATGTTCATAGCCAGAAAAACTTGCTCATAAAAAGATATTCTGGATGTGATGGCCAATAAATGCGATTGACATAAGCAAGTAGTTTTAAAATTAACTTGATTTGTACTGTAATTGAACTGTGAAAACTGTCATGTGAAATAAACTCTTGCAAAGCAAAACCACTCGGTGCTTTTTAATACTGGTTTGTGTTTTGTTGTCGCATGTTTCAAAATGTGACTGGAAAAAAGAGTGTGTCAGTATCAGGAAAAAAACAAAAACAAATAATTTTAATTAGAGGGAGGTGAGGGCTGTGAGGGCTAAAAATGAAATTACAACCATGAAACTCAGAATGAGTGGACTGTTGAAAAAGTTGGATGGGAGGAGTTGGTTTACAATGTATTTTAGGGGTCGGTTAGCACACAGCCTTGATGCAAGAGATCCTGAGTTTGATCCCCAGATCTCACACCCTTGTTTCATCTTCTCTGCTTTCTATGCAGCTTTAAATACCCTTGAAACGGAGCACTGATGGAGAGGGGGAAGTAAAATGACCATACCATCGACCTCTGGTTTATCAGTTGAATTACTGTTACGAGTTCTCCACGTTAAATATGGTTACTTTACTTTTACTTTAAAAGGACTCAGTTAGCATCTGTAGGACTAAATCTGAAAGTCTACTCGTAACTTTCTCCACCTTCAAAGATGTTGACAGCACATCTTACTGACTATTCCCTGGTGAAAAACCTCAGAGGATCCTTGAAGATCTTCAAGGATCCTTAAAGATCCCCAAGGACCTGCAAAAGATCTTTGAAGATGAGGATCTTTCAAGGATCCTTGAAGGATCTTTGAAAGTTCTTTAAAGATCTTCAATTGCAATTAGGCGTTGTAAAGATCCCCAAAGAGCCAGTGAGGATCCTGTGAGGATCTTACAAAGATCCTAGTGAGAGTAAGTTTCAAAATCTTGGTAAGGATCCTTACAGATCCTCAAGAATTCTTTGAGGATCTTCCAAGGATCTTAAAAGGATCTTTTAACTGATCTTGAAAAGATCTTTATTAAGATCTTTGAAGATCCTTGATAAATCCTCTATTAATCTTTAAGAATCTTTCAAAGATCTTTGGAAAGATCTTTGTAATCTAATCAAAGAGATCTTTCAAAGATCTTCATGACATCCTTGAGGATCTTCACGGATCTTGATAAAGATCTTTTCAAGAACAGTCAAAGGATCTTTTTAGGATCCTTAAGAGATCCTCAAACAATTCTCGAGGATCTTTTAGGATCTTTATAAAGATCCTTTGAGGATCAATCAAAGGATCTCCTTAGGATCTATGAAAGATCCTCAAGGAATTCTTCAGGACCTTAACGGAATTTCTATCAGGATCCTTAAAGATCCTTAAAGGTCTAAGACAGATGTTTGGGGGAACTCAGTAATTGCAATAAATTAGTTACCATTGCATCTTCAAAGGGGGTTCTTGAACACCATTAGGATTTTAAAGGGATTCATCTTAAAGATCTTTTTGGGATTTTTTTAAAGGATCTTTTTTGGGAGTCTTCAAAAGCTTTAGGGAGAACCTGTTGATGCCTCAATTAAATAATGTCCTGTACCTTTTTTGTCTCAAGAATTAGAATCTTTTTAGGATTATTAAAGGTTGTGACTGTCGAAACTGAGAAATAATCTAAAGGAGTAAAGGAGTTCATTTATACCAATGAATAGAAAAATCAGTGAAACAAAAACCCAATTGCGTTATGTTACACGATACCTTATTAGATTTTATCAATATAGTCTGACAAAAGAATCATTTTATTACAATTTTATTAAATGACAATGGGTTAAGTGACAAGAACCGGAACGCAAAACATCACTAAAGAAAGTGCTATTGCTCTTGGTTATGCAAGGATCATTACTTCATTGTCTAGCCAAAAAATGCATCAAATACAAATAAACCAATTGTTTGTTCTATAATTATAAGAGATCGTTTACTTAGTTACATGCACTAACTTAAAATGAAGTTAACATTAAGTTGCATGTCCAGTCTGAAAACATTGTAACCTGACCGTCAGCTCATCTATCTCAGTTATAATTTGAAGAAAACCATCGTCCAAAACTTGGAAACGGAAGTGAAGTGGGAGCGATAGGTGACGCATGTTCTGTCTCACTTCACTGAGATTACTAAAACTTAAACTTTCTCAAAGCAAGCTTCACTTGATGACCTTCGAATGACTTCCTTCACTTTTCAGTATGGCGTTTGTTCTTGAACCAGCGGGAAAAACCCTTAAACGATCCCCTCGAACATCATTGAAGATCAGCCATCTTGGATTTGAGCCGCTCTGTTCAGCAGTAGGCCAGCACCAAAAATTGCGGGCTCACACCAGCCACAGATCGATGGCGGTTATTTCGATTTTCGGTTCACTGCAAGTCCTTATCATATTTTAGTTCTTTTACAATGTAAAATGCTTGTCCACTGGAAGGAATTGCTGATAATAACTCACCTAAAGAGGTAAGCGTTGGATAAAACAATTTTGATGCTAATTCCATGGGCTTTTGTCCTATAAATCAAAGTGCAAGTAATGTTCTATAATTTATAAGCTTAATACAAAGTGCGGGCGTTGTAACGTTTTGTGAAGTGTCTTTCTGTTTACAAATAACGAAGCTTGTAGTGGAAGGTTTTCATAATCCTTCAGAAAAATAACCGACAAAAAGCGAAGCCAACGAAATGGACATTCACATCGAATTTAATTATCCCGGTTTAAAACGCAAAAGAACGCTTGATTTAGTTACATTGAGTCTGATCTGAGTGTTCCTACATAAACAGCTAAATGTTGACAATTCCATTGGGTGAAGAGATTTCTTCTGGGATATGGTGCATGAAATTTCATGATAAGTGGTCTGTAATTGGTGACCAAAGTCCACGATACTCTGTTATGTAAGCAATGAGAACCCAGATTTAAAAGAAATATATATGCTTCTTTTGTTTTAGACTCCATTGCTGTTGTACTCAAGTCACCATTAAACCACTGCAATGAGCACTTTTTATAGCATTGTAGTCAAGTTGTCACTGCCTTGAATTTCTGAAGAGGTTGGAAAAAGACAATATAATACTATGTATCTTTAAATCGCATTGTCCAGAGGAAACCAAGCTTAGGTACAAAGCGAAAAAAATGTTGTAGTTACTCTAATCCTGTAAGCTAAGCTTATGTTAGGTATTATTATGCAACAACTACAGTGATGGCAATGACGGTGTACAGAATTAAAACAGGAACCCACATATAAGAACTTTTAAAAGTAAGAACGTTTTTGGCTAAGACCGTCCTATTTTAGCCTACAATTTTGAAATGGATTCTTATTTTGAGAAATTTAGTCAAACACTGAATACACAAATTTAATATAACAAGCTCTACCAGTACCATGTTTTCCCAGCAGCAACATAGTACCATTGTTTTAATGTTGCTTTAGTTTTGTTCTGTTTATCATGCAAAGCTTTGTACAAACTTCAGAAATGGCCCAAAATAGGCCATACCCACCAATGACAAAACCTCATTTTTTTATTCTAAGAACCTGAGTACAGTCTGTAGCCTAGCCTTAGCCTACAGACTGTAGCTTGGAAAAACTTGGTTCTTACACTGTATAATTTATTCAGGTTTTCACCATACCTTTATCAAGCAAATATTGTCACTGTAGTATTAAATATATGACTTACATGACTTGTTCACAATGGAGGGAAAAAAATAATAATTAGTGTGGGGTTGCAACTGCTGTAATAGAAGGGCTGGAAGCAAAAACCTAGTAAGTGACAATGTTTGGCCAACTTTTAGTGCTCAAAAACTAGCCCAAATTTTGCAGGTTGACTGGAAATGAACTTAAGAACATTGCTCTGGTAATTTTTTATGCAATTTGAGCTTTATTTTCAAGAAATAAGCTATGCAAAAATACCATTGGCTTCATGTTTGAAAACAATGGAATCAGAGAAGCGGCACTTACCTTTCATTGTTCCATTAAAATTTAATGGCATTTATAAACTAATATAACTGTGTGTCGATAGCTCAACTGAATGATATGCACAGCAAAGTACACGACAGGTCGGTGGTTTGAGCCACTGATCAGAGTTATTTATTTAATTTTTTGTGCATGTCTCATGTAACTTAAATTTAACAAAGATCAATAAAATCGCAGAGAAAATCAAGAAAAGAAAAACGAGAGAAACATCTCTGTGCAAACAAAAGAAAAATAATAAGTCTGATCGGTGGGTCAAACCACCAAGCTGCTGTGTACTTCGCTGTGCGCATCATTCGGATGAGCTACCGACGCATACAGTTGCATAAAGCTTGTGCTATTAAATTTTAATCAAACAATGAAAGGTAGGTGTTGCTTTGCTGATTCCGTTGCTTTCAAATGCCAAGCCAATAGTATTTTTGCATAGTTTATTTCTCGAAAAAAAGCTCAAATCGGATAAAAACAATACCAGGGCAATGTAAGTTCATTTCCAGTCAACTTGCAAAATAGACTGTTTTTGCTTGTACTTTTTGTTTTCCCAATACAGATTATGTCATAATACTCAGGAGGTTAATTGGTCCTTTCTTTTTTCTTTTGTATGTAAATCCAGCCAGCCCCGTTTACGGGGATAAACCCCGATCAAAATTGGATTGATGATGAGGCAGACATATTCATGCTTGCATGCACTCTTTTTAATGAGCAAAACAAGGACTAATCCTCCTGAGTATTATCACATGATTTGTATTGGGAAAACAAAATGTACAACAGAAAAAGGTCTATTTAGGCTAGTTTTGTGCAAAAATAAAAATTGACCAAAAATTGTCACTTACTAGGTTTTTGTTTCCAGCCCTATTTATTGTATCCTTAATCTCCATTTTTTTTATGATTTTGACAATGATAAACACATCTATGCAAATAAAGAAAGTTTAAATGATGTTTGTGCCATATTGTTGTTGTTGTTGTTGTTCACGGTAGTTAATAGGAATTGGCCATTTCCAAATTCACTTTAAATTAGCATGTTTCAGATTTTCCATATGACATCCTGGCACTTATCTTAACCGTGAGGTGAATCAAAGCCATCATTGGCAGTAATCTTGGTTCTTTAATGGAGCCACAAACATCCTTGAAGATCATTGTTAAGAATACTGAATATACCCAAAATAATCACAAAGATCTTGACAAGATCCTCAAGGATAGATTAGGATCTTTGAAGATCTTTGGTAAGATTATTGAAGATCCTTACAGATCTTTGGGAAGATTCATAAAGATCTACAAAGATCTTAACAAGATCCTCAAAGGATCTTTTAAAATAATAAAGATCCTTGAGGATTTTTTTTAAATTCCTTGGTAACATTCAGGAAAGATCCACAAAGATCTTAACAAGATCCTCAAAAGATCTTTTAAAATCCTTGAAGATCCTTAAAGATCCTCAAGGATCTTTGGCAAGATTCTTGAGGATCCTCAAGGATCTTGCCAAGATCCTTGAGGATCTTTAAGGATCTTGGCCGAGATCCTTGAGGATCTTTGCAAGGAATTTTGAAGATCTTTTCTAAGATCTTTATTAGGATCCTTGAAGATCTTTATGACGATCTTTGAAGATCCTTAAAGATCCTTTGAAGATTTTCACCAGGGATTTACTACTCTCCGGAAATTTGCAAATGAGCTTTTTAATGTCAGTATCACTAGACTCTACAAAACGAGTTTTGTCTTTTTCCCAAGTAATATAATGAAGATGAAAAGTTGAAACTCATGCGCTACCTTAAAGTTTTTTCCCACTGGCTTTGTTTCTTTTTAACGGAAATTATTGCATGACAAATATTGATGCAGACAGGCATTATTGTGAGATAACTGTCCTATGATTTTACACCATGTGACTTAAAGTTGCCAATAAATTCACAAGAAAATTAAGGGGTAGGTTATCATGTCATTTCTATGTGCATAATAGTGAGGAGAGTTCAAGATTGAAAAGTAAAACTAAGCAATTTTAAGTGCAGTGTGATTTAATTGTGTAAAGTTCTTTTAAATATTTGATATTAGAATATTGTAATAGTGCAGGTTTCAAAAGAGACTTTTTCCATTGGTTATTATTTTAATTTTTGGTCAAATGGCAGCCAAATTTAAAACAATAAAAATAACTTTGTTGTAGATTTAGCTTCCCTTTTTTACATGCAACCTTCAACAATTATCGTTGAAGGTTCATTGCATGTAAAATACAATTATTCAATAAAAACATGTCAAACAAAATTTTCTTAATGGGACAGTATTAAGAGTTCCGGCATGTGCAGCTGATCTATCAAAACTTGAAAAAGTCGGGCCGAAGTTTTCAAGTTTTAGCCGGTGAAAAAATGTTTTCATCCTGTGCCCCTTAGTTTTTATACATCCAACCAGCATGAGTTAAAAAGAAATTTTGTACTGCTTATACATGTAGTTCAAAATTATACCAGATTTGACACATGTTATTCAAAAGGATGTATTTATTGAAGTTATGATTTGAACCCTTCAATTTAATCATTCTTTTCAATTTTCTCACCTTTCAGGTGCCTGATCCCTTGCCTTCTGTGTATTTGTTGGTCCAATTAATTGTCTCCAATATGAAATAGCAGATTGTTTGGCTAAGACGATGGCTAAGACCGGTCCGCTACTCATATATGCCACTAAACTTGGAAAGAACATCTTCCCATAGTGTTCAGCATAGAAATCACTTGTCTGCTCAGGTGTCATGTGCACTCTTCGTTTCTGTAATCCAAGGAAATGTTCTAAAGATTACAACGCTGTTGTTAAAGCAGACAACCAACCATTTATTAATTTGTTTATTTACAATAAATGGCACTTATTTTGGGTAAGTGCTAAACAATCTTCAACCAACTCAGTCCTGGTAATCAGAGTAAAATGTCAAAAATGCTTTCAAAGGAGGAAAAACTTTGTCAGTGGTTTCCAACTTAATATTGTGAAACCAAAGACAACTGCCTAGCTGGCCATTCATAAAATGTAAAGGCAAGATATTCATTGAGGGTCTCTTAGTATGGCCCCAAATGGCCGCCTGGCTTGAAATGATAATTTTAAATGCAACAACATCAACACCAGAATAAAATTTACACAAATTTATTTTGTTTTATAGCTTTGGCTTTTTTAGGTATCTACTAAGTAAAAATATCTGCATGAGGAAAATTCCTCATACTTCAACCGGTAACTAACCACGTTTTCTTTAACGAACAATTCACAAATAAAGCAAATTAATCTTGTAGCCCAATTATGATACCTGCAGAATTGTGAACCCATGTTGAAGTATTATTTCTTCAATTTCATCGCTCTTGTGGACAGCGTCAGGCTTAATCAAGGCTAGAGTACGTTCAGTGTGTATTGCCGGAGGTGGAGGAATAACTGGTTTTTCTCCATCAGGCATTTTTCTCTCTCAAAATGAGCAAAAACTATGAAAATGGCCACGAAAATCACTCGTTGTCACAGTTACCACAAACTTAAGGAGGGCACCGCTGACCCAAAGCTGTGAGCTCCTAAGTCAACCTTGTTCCCTTGAACCCTCGTTAGACCTCGCATGAAAACGAGGCTAGGGAATAAAACACACCCTAACTTCGTTTATTATCCACAAATCGTCACCAAAATAGCAGGAGAGACGTAAATCGTTGTTACCGTTGATATCATGAACACATACGTAACCAGTGTTTGTCACATGATTGGTCACATGACTGAATGAGCATGGAAGCGAGGTTAGTTTACAAAAATAGCTTTTGACCTTTCGAGGACTTTCTACATTATTTTTACTATTTCATAAAACTTAAACAACACGAATAATGTTAATTTTTAGTTTAAACTACTCCGCTTTTGCTGTTACGAGAGGCTCCCGTAATCTTTAGCATGAAAATTAGGCCAGATTGTTGTTTTGGACATTCATACAGGAGGAAGAAGTATGCAATACTCCCAACAAGGCTATCCTTAAGATCTTTTTGACAGTCTTACAGTTCACACTGTAAAGACACTGTAGAGTAAGAAATTGGACCTCTTAATTCTCTTTCCTTTTTGATCAGAAGACATATTTCCTGACAAAGATCTGCGTAACTGAATGGAACTAGGACATCCCAAAATTTATTTAAGAGAATTTAAATCTGCGCTACCGGCTAGTAGCTGCTCAGAATTTGTAAACAAAAGAAAAATCTTACATCATTCCACACTTATCATTACCATAAAGATCTTGCTTACAATTTTGATGTTGGCACAGGCCATCAAAACAAAATTGTGGGTCCCGAAAGGAAGACTGTCATCACTTTAGATATGGGCCTCTATCAACAGGCGAAAAAGCTCCCGATGGGCCGGAAAGATCTTGAACACTTGATTCTTCGTCCTGGTGAGTTGCACATTGTCATGGCGCAACACGAACAATTGGGGGATTTATAGAAGACAGCGGCATTGATCTTTGCTGGATTGAGGCTGACTTATATGGCCCTACAACTGTGAAGCAAATAATCGATTGTAATCATGTCAAAAGAGGTCAAGCATCTCACATGGTTACACTTTAAGCTCTGTTTGCCATGAACCAGAATGGTTTTTTCCATTAAGAGCCAGAACTTCTAGAGTGTCTCCAGAAAGTTGAAGAATATCTCGCCACGGCTTGTGTCAAAAGTGTAAAGAGTGAGGTGCAGAAGGCGCATGCAGAAATGGTTGAAACCATCCAGTCTTCAGATGTCATTACCGGATGAAGGCATTTGATTTGGTGTTTCGCCAGTACATGATAATGGTTATGGACAGGATGTTATTTATATCGGCAGTTAGTTACAGGAGATTGGCTTCTACATCTGACTGTGCTTAAATCGTTCACGAAGTATTTCTTTGCGTATGATCGCCTAAATTACCCCTGCACCTATAGAAGAAATGGAAGTCTTGCCAAAGTCAGACCCCGAAATTTATGAATTCTTCAGTGAAATTAGGTCGTGAACAAGAACCAGGACACTGCATTTTGTGAAGTCGGAGCTGACAATGCTCTTGAGCATCTCAATCGGAAGATGAAGGAGTGCCAGTTGGATTAGTTGGGATCACTTTGAACCCCAAACGCTCGAGTAAAGATTTTTTGATAGCTCCTGAACTTTCCCAGTTATTAGCGCAAGCCAAAGCATGGCAGGACTTTCAATCTTTTTCTGAGGAAAGCTCTGACTCATCATCATGCTCTTACAACCGCTGCTGCGAGAAAAGTTTAGAGAAACTACTGACTACAATGGAGAGTTTTGCCAATCCATTTGATCGGGAGAGTGACACATTATTCAACCTGGTAACGAAAGACGTGATGCCATAAAATGTCAAGGAGGATCTCTGCGAGCAAAGTATTATGGGGAAAGACTATTCCACAGATTTGAAGAAGAGCGGACAAAAGGACGAAAAGTCAACCTCTGGGACCCCATGAAGAAGCAAAAGCTCTCCACTTGGAAGACTGCAGGGAAAATTTTCAAAGTAAGAATTGACAACAAGACCGTAGAGCTGAGCAAAGATAGGAATTTGTTTGTGAGAATGATCCTCATATACAAAAGTCGACTAAACATTGATATATCAAAGAAGCTGCGCGTACCTATGAGTTTTCCGTGGTACCAAGGTGAGTGTCTGCAGCCAATGAAACACTGCTTCGCTGATCCCGCAAAAGTACCCTGACGGATATTTTAAAGACGTTACCTGTAGATGTACATGAACACAACGACACTGGTGTCAATCAGAATGGTCAGCATACAGAGGTGCAAATGAAAGTCTCAGTTGTAGAGGCCACGGCGGAGGTTCAATGCCTGGACAAACCTAAATGGATTAAAAACTGTTCACATTTCAAAGATCACTTCACTAATCGCATTTTCAAGAAGTTTGGTGAGAATGAAGAACTCCGGTTGGTTTTTGATGGACACGACATCCCATTTTCTTTGAAAGAACGCACCCGAACAACTAGGCTGGGGGAATAGAATGTTGTGTGTTACCACATTACCCTATAGACGCACATAGCGCAAGTTCCGATGAAAAACCTTCTTTCGCATGCCAAGAGAAAGATGGAGCTGGCAGACTATCTGTCACAGAAGACTATTGAAGTTGGGGTTCACAACCAAAGACGAGTAGTTGTAGCATGGAGGTCAGAGTGCACAGGGACAAGAGGAGATTTTTTCATACCTGCAAAGCAACCATGAAGACGCTGACACGAAGATTATTTTACATGCTGTTGACGCCCCATCCAGAGGTGCGACTGATCTTCGGATACATTTCTCCGACAACCACGTCCTCGTCCTGGTTCTCAGACGTTATTCAAGACTATTCAAGGACACCTTGTTCATCACAGGCAGAGGGAGGAACCACCGAGAAATCCAGCTTCATCCTATCTATCGAGCTTTAGGCTCAGAGAGGGCGCCTGCTCTACCAGCCTTTCACGCTTTAAGTGGAGCAGACAACGCTGGCTGTTTTTTCGTAAAAAGGAAAACAACATGCTGGAAAGCTTTCATGGAAGCTGACGATGAAATCACCGACGGTCTTTCTCAGCTAGGGGGAAAAGCAACGATTCCCACTGACGACACAGTGGCTCTGATCGAGAAGTTGGGGTGCCAGCTCTACCTAATAGAGAGAGATGTTTTCAGTGAGTGAAGTGAGATGGTGGCTATTTCGAAAGAAACAAGCTTAATCAGAAAGGCTTCCCCCAAACCAGGCAACTCTGCGACAAGCCATCTTGAGAGCCCATCATCAGGCTCTAGTCTGGAGTAATGATGTTGTGGCAAACGCCACCCTGCCATTCCCAGAGAATTATGGTTGGGAACTGCATGGAGACAAATAGGTTCCCATCACGAAGACACTCCCTCCAGCACCGCAAGTCATCATACATCTATTCAAGTGCAAGTACGTCAAAGAGCGGTGTTCCACAAATCGCTGCCAGTGTAAAAAGAATGGACTTAACTGCAATGATCTTTGTGGATGCTCAGACAATAGAGAGTAATGTAAAAATGTGCTTGATGACGATTCTGATGAGAGAAATAAATAATAAAGAAGAGGATGATGATCATGATAATGTCGCTGACGTGTAGACTGAACACGTTGCTGAAACTCTCAATTATCTGCTGCTTCTAGAAGAAAAAGAAGTTATAGTACTCATTATGAGGGAAATTTCCACTTCCAATCACAATAAAGGTAATTAAAAAACGTGTAGAATTTAGTTCTCTAGATTAGCCAGTGAAAGCCTCGTTTTGATACTGTTAATGTTAACGTGACCCACGTGTAACAGCAAAAGTGGAGCAGTTTGAACTTAAATTAGTATTTTTCATGTTAATTTAGTTATGGAGCGATAATAGTATTGTCAAAAGGTCGAAAGCTATTTTTGTTAACTAACCTTACCAGGAGCCTATCTGGAGCGTGCAACTTCCATACAGCGTCTGTGAAACGGCGTTTTCACAAGTAGGTTTATTTTTAGACTAGCCATTCCCGCGAATTAGGTCAAAAAACAAAGGCAGTTCCGTTTCGGTGACCCTATGACGTCAGCTTAACTATTTGTAATTGGTCATCGGGCTCCTGTGGGAGTCTCATTCGCGGGAAATTCAATCTAAAAATAAATCGGTCTGTGAAAACGCCCTTACACGCACACAGTAGAGTTGTAGGCTCCGGGTCATGGGTTCCTGACCTTTCTTCCATGCTCATTCGGTCACGTGACCAATCATATGACAAAAAGTGGTTACGTATGTGTTCATGATATGAACGGTAACATCAATTAGCGTCTCTCCTGCTATTTTGGCAACAATTTGTCCATAATAAACGAAGTTAGAGTGTTTTATTCCGTAGCCTCGTTTTCATGCGTGGTCGAAAGAGGGGTTTCTAAAACATCCCCCAAAAAGCCCCAGAGCAGGTTGTAAAACTGGCAACATGTATTTTCCTGTTCCTTAGGGTTCCCTCAACATATCTAAAGCAGTGGATTGCTTTCAGCAAAAAATGCCCACGGAAATACAGATGCTGCCAGACTAGTGGGACGGGACGAGAGAAACCGTTGTCCGGATCAAGGAAAAAGCAAGGACCGAGGAGTGAGAGGAGAGGTTCTCTATCGTTTTTTGTCTCGCGCATATAATGACCTATAATAATATCAGGAGCCCATGCATCCTGATATAAATATTTAAAATCATAGGTTTTCTGTAGTTGGTCTTGAGTACTTAAACTTGTTAACATGAATGATGTAATTTAAAAGTATATAAACTATTCAAGGGATTCCAAGTTCAGTTATTTTATCATAAAAGTTACACCGTGCGTATATCTATGTGTCGTTTGTCTGAATTTTAAAAAGTCTCGTTTCCGTGCTTTGTCAATGTTTCCCGTTGCTGTCGGAAATTTAGCGAAAGGATGTCGTTTGTAGCGATTTCACTTTTAGTGCTGTCGCTATGTTTTAGGCCATGTCGCTTGTCGGAATTTACCCTGGCAGAGCCTCTTGCAAGAGAGCAGCCGCCCTTTGAATATTTCGCAGTTTATCTATAGAGTGAGTCCCAGATTACTGATATTCTATCGGTCGGATTGAAGCCTTGTACAGGGAAAGTTTGGTATCCTAATTTCATCATTGATTCATTCCTCACGGGAACATTTGAACCCACAAATGACCAGCTCCCAACGTCAGTGGCTTCATAGCTCAGTTGGTTAGAGCGTCGCACCGGAATCGCGAGGTCACGGGTTCAAACCCCGTTGAAATCCTGAATTTTTCAGGCTTCTCTACGCAATTGCAATAATTGCGTTCATAACTGCGAGGCCCAGCTTCACTTGATTTCATATCCGCAGTTCACATATGATTCATTTCATATATTATTTCATCATTAATTCATTCCTCACGGGAACATCAGAACCCACAAATGACCAACTGAGCTATGAAGCCACTGACGTTGGGAGCTGGTTAGAGCGTCGCACCGGAATCGCGAGGTCACGGGTTGAAACCCCGTAGAAGTCCTGAATTTTTTAGGCTTCTCTACGCAATCGCAATAATTGCGTTCATAACTGCGAGGATCACAGCTTCACTTGACATCTAATTAAAGTTGGTAAATAATCGGTGCAATTGTCAGTCAGTTGATCTTTAGTTGTTAAGTGGATAAGAAAATTAGGAATTGTCGATAATCGTCATTTCTGATCAGAGGGCAGGCGACTTCGCCGCGACTTCGCCGAGATCTTACTTACGCACGCGCGATTTCCAAGTGATCCTTCTCGCAGGGAGGTGGCACTTAACTACAGAAAAACAGTGGTTGGTAAGGAAGCTTTTTAGTCAAGAGCCATACAAAAAGGTTGTATCAGGGTTGTATAGATGGTTCTTTGAAGTAACTTTTTCAATGGAAAAAGTCCTTTGCAGTGCGTTTCAGTGAAAAGCGTGTGAAAAACTCTCAGACTGAAAACGAAAGGAAGAGGCGTTTTTTTCCTCAAGATAAGAAACGCCCCATCATGTTTCGTGAACTGTAGCATGGAATTTCTATTTTGACAAAAAATGGAACTGACATTTTGAAAAGTGTATCAAATAAGAGCCTTATGACGTCATAATTTTTTTGAGTTTGTTTTTAAATCCATGCTGCAGATTTTGTGTTACGTCAAGAGCCATAATTCCAGGTTTGTAAAATAAATTTGTTCAATTAAAAAAAAAGTTTAAAAAAATAAGAAAAAAAACAAGATAACTGTAGAGTTAAAGGTACTCGAGAAATGACTGTTTGAAGAAGTCCATAGCAACGGTTTGGTAGTTAAGAGCCACCCTCCTTACAGTTACCGTAGTGTTGCAAGCGGCGTATTACCTATTCAAAAATAGGGAATACAAGAAGTCTTTTTCCGGAATTTTTCGTCCGTACAGTCCAAACTCGCCTCCTTCCATAGGGCATAACGCAACGCTCCCCCTTTTTACAAGTTTCAGTGGGGCGAATGTTGCCAAAGACACAAAAAACAAACGAGCAAACATAAAAACCCCCAATATTTTCGAGGCTAACTAGTTCGAGAAGTAAATGTACGGCCCTGCGAACAAAATTAAAAACGTCAAATTATTCGATCCATAGAGAATACCGGCGCGCCATTCAAGATTAAAAAGGGGTGCGGGATTATGACAACCCGAAAGCAAATATTATTTTAAGATTACGTTGTGTTCATTCTTAAGTCAGTTATAGTATCCCCAAGGGATGGATTATTCAAATAAAGAATAAAACTGACACAAAGTCCTGTGGTAAATAGATGAAGGCAAATACACCATTCGTGCATATCAACACGTTATTGCAAACATTGTCTTGGTTTCAAGTTATTGAACGGCACCCCTGAATTCTCAAAAAAACACTTTCTAGTCGAAAGTACAACGCAGCTGTATTAAACATCATTTTCATTTATTGCATAATTATCTTTATTAACACAATGTTAATCATTCCATTGGTTACTTAAAACACATTATGACGTTAAATATCGAATTATCATACTTCCTTGCTGGTCGACGTCGCGAGCAGCCATCCGACCTCTGAAATTGCCCGACATTCTACACAAACAGGAGCGGTAGAATTCCAAACAGCCACAAGTCAGGTTTACCGAAGGGTTCGGGATCCTCAGAATAAGTCATAATGCCCAATACAGGACAATTATTAGGCCAGTGCTGGAAATGCGACAACTGTCGTCAGGAGTTCAAAACCGTCTGGTTGCCAACCAACGTTTGTTGTCGAATTTCATCATGGCAGGGAACTCACGGAGTTTTAACGCAAGCGCCTTATTCTAGGCACATTTCAAACGAACTGAAAGAAGCTGTAACTAATGCACCAACCAGCGCACGATCTCAAGACACCCAAAACGGTACTCACGGTGTGCGAGATATCAAGAACAAACCGGCTCCAGTTCAACGCTTAGCAGAGCCTTGGATGAGACAGGTCAACTCGTTGGCGCCCTTCAGTACCCTTGGAAAGTACACATGTGGGTATTACTTCTCGCGCGATACTGATAACAAAAAACGCAAGACAGGGATACCGCCTTCCGATCTAGTAGCATGGCGTTCACACATTTCGTAGTTCTAACAAAGTGGAATGATAGCGTCCGTGGGATAGGAACCGGGGAAAAAAAAACTTGTGTTGTTATTTAGACGTTTTCGGTTATACTGACCTGTTTGAGACCCGAGGCCGGATACTAAACATCCGCAAGTTCACTTATAAGGCTTTTGTGTATCGAATCCTTATAGATGCAGTTTCGAGTGCTTACAAATCTAGCTAAGATTACGCCTGGTGTTCTGGGCCGTGTCGTAACACAAGATTTGGGTCAAGACAAACTCTGTTAAAGAAAAGGGCTTCTTCTTCTTTTTTTTTTATCGGAGCGTGATACAGGAGCATAATTTGTGTGATTTTAAACTGAATGCGAAAATAATGAAATAATCATGTCAGGAAAGTGCATCGAGACTACTGTTAATAACAGATTGTAGGTCTTACAATTCCTCAAAATGCAGAATTTTTGTGAATGATGGCATCCTCTCCCATAGTCAACTCCTGCCCTGGCCTGGTTTGGGTTAGAGACCAAAGATAAATAAATTTACCAAATTTTGAATTGCTCACTATTTCCACTGGACTGATTCAGGTCACCTAATGACAAGACTGTTATCACATATGAACTGGGTGGGTACAAGAAGTGTACCAGTATTGACGGATGTGCTATAAAAATATTAAATTTAAAGTGCTACTATGATAAAAAATCACTTTCTTTTTTCCTTCAGATTTTGAAAGTGTGATTGCTCAACACTTGACTGGCAAAATTTTAGGCTTTGATTTTTATCCAAAGGCTATTCACTTTGAGTGTAAGTTTTGGATTTCACGGTCCGCCTTTACTCACGTTCCAAACTGACCGATTGGACCTCAGAGGGCTGGATCTAGGGAAATAGATGTCATTTACTCACTAACTTAAAATTGTCGCGTATAAACGCAGCTTATTATATATGAAAAACACGAGTTCAAAAATCTGAAGGTCCGAACTCCGTGCTGCATATTAATTCAGCTGCATACACACGCATTGCATTCTTAAACTAGTGAGTCTTTGACGTCATTTTCTCCTCGATCCAGCTCTCTAAAGATTTTAAAGTTAGGAGTGGCGGACCATTAAACAGGAAAAATCCAGTTAAACTAAACAGGTGTCTTTCTGAAATCAAAGCTTTAAACTTCGACCAGCTACTGTTTAGTTAACATAGTTTTGAAATCCAAAGAAAAAGAAAAATCATTTTCTTGGTCATACAGCTGTAGTAGCACTTAGGTTCCAAAAGCAAGTCTTTGTAACAAAGTTTTATTAAAAATAATGACAAATGTCAACTGGGTTCATTATTAATGACTTTAATCTACTTTACAAAGTTTCCTCCCCAGTCAAAATGAAAATGAATCTGGGAATCAAACCACTCTGCGTGTTCAGAACAGATTCAGTGGAAAACAGCATGACTACATCCGTTTCAGGAAAAACTATGACAACATAGAAAATGAAAAAGGTCATCATGTACATTTACTTGCAAGAGTTCAGCGTTGTTCTTCTTAAAATTAATTTTCTTTTCTATTCAAGCAAGACTAACTGCCATCGCACAAATTTGGCACTAGGACTTCCTTTGAAGTCCTTAGTCCTTTTAAGCGAAGTGGAAAGTGGCTATATTTTACACCAGCGTAGAGGAGAAAAAAACAGTGCACTGAAATTTAATCTTGTTCCTCATCAAGTCACACTATTTGATGAGGACAAGAGCACAAAAGAGATAAAATCGCATGAACAGTTAATTTAATGGCCAGGTTTGTGGTTATCAGCTTGGCTGTGTGTTCATCAGAAGAGTAATGTTATCACCTTTCAGTAATATTCTCCCTAAAATAATAGTTAAAAAACAAGGGAACAGTTAATATCGTTAGTGCATAATGTATACTGGTACATGCTGAAATAAGAAAATACCTTGCTCTGTTCTGTTGTTCGCATTACTGTGACAAATATTTTTATAAATGGGTTCAACATTTGCAAGATATTTTGGGATACTTGTCAGAATAAGTATCATAATCCCATGTCGCAATAAATAATACCAAAATACCTTGTGCGTCAGAAACTGAACAGCAACATTCCAGGGGAGACAGAGATTATCTTGGATTCATAGTACAGAGATACACTTAGCAAAAAAATCTAACACAGACAAATAAGCATTGGCAGCCAATGTCCAATCGTTTCTTTACACATTGCCACATCATGTGGAGGAGGGAGGAAGGGCAGGGAAGGGACCCTTCCCCAGTGTGTATCTTCATTCACAAAAGTCAACATACCCATACTTTAAACTGTACATACCGAGTGGTCTTCTTTTCTTGGTCTTCAGGTGAACTTCTTCAGCATCATCCAATACAAGATTCATGTACTCATCAAAGCCCTGAAAAGGAACATAACAAATCACTCCAAAACTGCATTTTCCCATTTAAAATGGCGGCTGCTTTTTTGGCATCATTGTCATAAGTGACTTTTATGTTTTTGTCGTAACTGAAAAATTAATGACTCTAAGGCAAAAGGATGGAGGAATATTATTTTCCTATGATGACTATGTTCATCTGGCTTTCTTAATCCTTTGCTTGCAGCTTCCATCACAGTTCAATGTACCACACTAACATTAAAAATACTGGTCAAAATTGGAAGGCAATTTGACAAAATTAAGCCACTTCTGGTGGTCGAAGGAAAGGAAAGGATCCATATTTAAGTGTTCAATCTTCTAGCGCCGTAGAGCACTAATCGGGGACACTGTAAATTGAAATTAACAAGTTAATGCAAATCAAATCAACTTTTGGTTTTTGAGGAGAGGGGAAACCGGAGTACCCAGAGAAAACCTCTCGGTGCAGAGTAGAGAACCAACAAACTCATCCCACACATGACGCCGAGTCTGGGAATAGAACCCGGGCCACATTGGCGGGAGGCGAGTGCTCTCACCACTGCGCCATCCCTGCACCCCCTCAATGTACATGTACTTTTACTAGAAGGGAGCTGATTTTGCAAAGGAGCCCCTCAAAATCAGAGAAAGTGAAACTTACAATAATGTGGCCTTCAATCCTCATGTTGACCTGCTCATAAAGCCAAATCTGAATTCGGGATCTCTGATGATGAACAACAAGACACAACATTAACAGACCTTCCAACATCTAAAGCTACCAAATCTTGAGGTCTCAAAAATGTACCCCAAAAAATCTTGAGATTTGGGTATCAAATAGTGAGATTTGCAAAATTGGTTCAAAACAAAGGAATGTGAGATGAGCTCTCAAATTGTGAGTCTCACGACCAAATTGTGAGAGTTGGAAGCTCTGCATTAATAAACAAACTTCAAAAACTCATTAATAATTCATGAAGCTAACAGCCTTTCAACACACTGATAAAATGTAGCGTACATGAGCTTTGCACCTAATAAAACACTCCTGATGATCATTCTTCATCTAAAGAATAGTAATAAGGCTCAATTTGTTTCTTTTTTGGCCAGCATACTGTACTAATATCTTCCTTTCACAATTTGAACCTCTGTTTGGTGTCCCAAGGGACACACCTTTCGTGGAATGTTTTTGAATCTGTTCAAAAAAAGCACATGTTTTATCAAGTCTGGAAAAAACACTCAGCTACACCTTGTGTTTTTTAAACCTGATAAAACACTGCTGCTCATTTTTTAAAAAGAACATTAACCCTTTCACTTCAGTAAGGGCCAATGAGACTTGTAGATTTTACTCTGTCTAACGCCAGACGATTTTACTCGTCAATGGGGAACCCCACAGGAGTGAAAGGGTTAACAACAGCTAGGTTCACTCAAAAACTATGTCCCCATTAACCCTTTCACTCCTGTAAGGGCCAATGAGACTTGTAGATTTTACTCTGTCTAACGCCAGACGATTTTACTCGTCAATGGGGAACCCCACAGGAGCGAAAGGGTTAACTCAAATCCAGAAAAACAAACACCATTCAACTAAGGGCAGTCCAGGGTGACAGGAGAGGTATTAGCTCCTCCTTGAAGTGAGTTAAACCTGCAACAGTCCTTGTTGTGATGCTATATCATTTTTTGGAATGGCCAAGGATAATGACATTTAAAACTTACTGTAAAATTTGAAACCAGAGGGGCACACACAGATGAAGTTAATGTAAGAGAGGCTCCAATTATTACTTTATCCAGAGTATTCCCAGTTTTTCTTATGAACTTGATATTCATCATTACATTCATTCCCCATCTGTATGCAACTTTTTCATCAAATAACATAAACGGAAGATATTTGTTCATTGATCTCACATTTACCACTAATGTTAAATCACATTCATATGGACACTTGGTGTTTGGTGAAACACCAATAGGAATATTTATTATGCTGAGATGAAGAGAGGATATGGACAACTTTGTGTACTTTTCTTTTGTTTTCTTCTACTTTTCTATAATCTTTCTTTCGTTACTTGTATGTCTTAATATGCATGTGTAAAATCTGTATGAAATCAATTTTTAAAAAAAGAAAACAAACTAGGGTATGACCTTAATAGCATGTTGTGATTATGTAAGTCTGAGACTACCTAAAAGTAGACCTAAAACCAAATGTAAATACCGGTACATTACTAAAGAGAGAAGAATACTTACATTCTGCAAGTACCTGAAAATTAAATTCTGATGAGGGGAAAGTTAAAGAAAAATCTCACTCAACTCTCAATGGATGCAGACACACTGTATTGTAAAAATTATGACATCAAAGGAAAGTTAAAGTACATGTAGGAAGCCAAGGCTTTGGTTGACACATTAATAACAGCAGGTGATGTCAATGATACCTCTTTTAGTCAGGATGAAAGTAGAAGAAAAAGACAAGAATGAAAATGTCAAATTTTCTTTCATCAGTTTCGAAAAATTTTAATTAATCATGAAACTGATTCACCAGAGAAAGCAATTACAGAATACACTGCCACTAATGTTAGCATAATTTGGCAGCTTCTTTGAAGAACAATAATTTACAATAGTATCAGACTGTTACCTTCTCGTGACTGCATTCTTTCAGGAATAAACCATATAAAAATGAGAGCTACCCTTGTGCAAGTAAGTGGCCGGGTATTTCGTGATTTTACTCTGTAATCCTGAAAAATTAAGCCCCTTCTCTAGAATATCACTGCCTCTTTTTTGTACCTTGAAACAAAAGAGTGTTCTGACAATGTGGGTAAAAGAATACTCAGGTGGACATTTCCTGGCTAAACTGAAGGGCCAAATCTTCCAACAACTTTGAAAAGTGCCTAGCCAGTTGTATACCCTTGTAATTCTTTTTAGAAAACAGTCCTAAAAAAATATGCATGCTGATTGGTTAAAAATCGTGCTGTTGACATAGTGATGGCGCAAGCAAAGAGAATTCACATTTTGATAATTACAGTTAACAAGTTGCTTTCCTTTTTCTCGTCGCGTTGTTTTCTAAAAGAAATAGAAAACATGTACTCTGTGTTTCTATTGAGTTATAGAAACACCCGTGAAAGTTTGGGAGAACTCAAAAAAGCTGTGGAACACTCGCCTGCGGCTCATGTTCCCACAGCACTTCTCGTTCTCCCAAACTTTCACTCATGTTTCTATAACTCAATAGAAACACGGTCCTTTTTCTATTTCTTAATCAATGGTGAGCCAGTGAGCCGCCGTCGTATACCTTTGTTGTCCTTTTAATTTATATACCTTAAACACAAGGATATTTTTTATTTCTGTTTTTTTTTTCTCTTTACTGCTCTACTTTATCTTGTTTTTAGCCCTACTGAAGAGCGGCGGAGGATATTCCATAAGATCGCTTCCACTGTAGCCCTGTATTGTACAGTTGCTCCCATTTCCCAAGTTTAAAAGTGGCAATTTGGTGTCAGATTGTGTCGCCCCACGTTACGTCGCCCCAACTTGCGTCTGGTGTTAGGGTTGAGGCGACGTAACTTGGGGCGACACAACCTACATTCAGCAAATTATACCTAACTTAATTTATCTTGACAACTCCAAGACAGTACCAAGCTTGTTCGGGAATATTCTAAGCAACAAGCAGACTAAACAAAGAAAACATTCCTCTAAAAAAACACTCCCATAGAACTTACAAAGGAAAAATAACCAGGTCATGAAAGAGCGGAAGGATAATTACTAGAATTTAGAATCGTTTATCGTTAAAGCACGTGCAACTTCGTGTCAAACTCTTTAGCGTCGAAACTCTGGCGCAGCTCAACCTCAAACCAGTTTTTAAGGTAAAAAAAGGATACAATAGGCTGTACCATAACCTTCTGCACTTTCTGTCCTTTATAAGCCATCTTGCTCCAGTTCTTCTTTTTTATGAATATGGTCAAGAAAGCAAGAAAGAACCACAGACTCCACAACCAAAATGGCGAAAAAACGACGGCACAGAATCATGGGAAAACGTCCTGTTTCGTTCTGGAGCTCGGTGCGAAATGGGTAACGGGATATACTAGTATGAGCCCACCATTATTTTTTCGTGACGGCGGCTGTCAACGTCAACGTTCGGAATTTTGAAGGATTTCGATTTCCGAAAGAAACAAGTTTATTATCCCAGATAGAAACGAAATGAAGAAAGCCACAGAAACGTATAAACATTGTTTGGATCAAGCCATGAAACTTAACGATTTAAGGCAACAGAAAATTCTGTGTGATGTCACGCTTTGTGCTGCGGAAACCAACTTTCCTGCTCATCGAAATGTCCTTGCTGTAAGCTGTTCTTATTTTTTCAAGATGTTCACAAGTGACATGAAAGAAAAGAATGCGGAAAGTATAAATCTTGAAGCGCTTGCAGTTCGCCCGAGTTCAGTGGATACCCTGTTGACGTATCTCTACACAGGCAACCTGAGTGTCACGCATTTCAACGCCGAGGAACTTGTAGTTTTAGCTGATTATTTTCTCATCACAGAGGTGAAAGCAATGGCATCCCATGAGCTAGAATCAAAAGTAAACGTTGCTAACTGTCTATTTTACCTTACGTTCGCTGAGCGTTACGACTGCGAACGACTTGCGCAAACCAGTCGTTTGTTCATCGAAAAGCACTTCACAGAAGTCACGCAATCCGAAGATTTCCTCAATCTTGGAGTTCTTGAATTTACTGATATTATTTCAAGTGACAACATAATTGTCGAAACAGAAGATGCAGTTTATGCAAGTGTTGTTTCTTGGATAGACCACAATCGAGATGAACGACACGTCTACCTGCCCAAATTGCTTTCCTGCATTCGATGGTGTTCTATGGCCAATGTCTGCACCCAGGTAATAAATAGTTCACTGCTCCAATCACATCCTAGTTGCAAAGAACTTGTCGAGAATATCTTACAACGGCAAAATTCATCAGATGTTTCTTTGTTTCAAAAACCAAGGAAGTGTCTCCAGCCTGCGGTTGAGGTCATCGTTACTGTTAGTGGCTCGCAGATACAGGACGCTCAACCTTCCTCAATGAGATGTTATGTTCCCCAGGAAGACAGTTGGTTCGAACTGGCGGACTTTCCACAACAGATTAACTGGCATGGTTTTGTTGAGTGTGAGGGTGAGTTGTACACTGTGGGAGGTGAGAGGAATGGCGAAGTGTCCGATGCTCTTGAGAAATTCAATCGGAAAACAAACACATGGACGAGAATGTCCTCAATGTTAAAACCAGTACTATTTCCCGCGGTTGCATCCCTTGGAAATCACCTGTATGCTGTTGGTGCGTCTCGGGTCAACAGAGGTTCACTGCAGATTTACAGCCCAGCCCGAGATTCGTGGACTCTGGGAACTCAGTTGAATGTCCCACGTGAAATCAGCTGCGCAATAAGTGATGGACAATTCTTGTATGCAATTGGAGGAATGAGAGCGGGGGATGGAGAATATCTTAACTCTGCTGAGAGGTATGACCCAGAGCAAGAAACATGGACAAATATTTCATCCATGTCCCAAAGCAGAGGAGGCTCATGTGCAGTATCCAATGGGACATGTATTTTTGTAATGGGTGGGGAAAGCAGTGTTCGTCTGGCTCTTTCTTCTTGTGAAGTTTATTCCACAGTTTCCAACCAGTGGCAATGCATTGCTTCAATGCATGTTCCAAGGTACTTTGCTGGGGCTGCTTTGGTTGAGAACAAAATTTACGTTTTTGGAGGAGTGGGAGGGGCAAATGTGACCTTTGAACATAAGAAACTCGTTGATTGTTTTGACCTTGGTGAAAGCAAATGGGTTGCAGACATGACTATGCCATGGGTGGCAAAATATCTCCAGTGTTGTACTTTGCGTTGTAAAAGGGACCTCTTGATTGGTTTGCCACAAGTCGAGGATTAATCTCTATTGCTGGTTTCCAATTTTTAAGTTAATACAAGTTACATGACACAGAGCTTTCCAAGTCAATCTCAAAGAACCATATCTTGGGAAGCTGCAAAGTTTAGGATCCGGCTGTTAAAGCAAATTGTAAGAAAGTACTTTCAGCTAGCGGATAAGGCAACGAAGAGCTACGAACGCTGCCGTGTGATAAGCGTCGCTTCAAAACCTATGAACTAGAACTCGTGGACGATAGCGCGAACTGCGCAAGGAAATATGTTTTGATGAACAACAATAGCTGTACGTGTTTGACCCATGTTTCCATAGTCTCCCAAGCACAGCAAGCAACTACCTGAAATATATCGGTGAGGGGATGTGATTTCATGACGATACGTTGCCAATTCATCTCTTAACGTTAACAGCGTAACAGTTACTCACTGTTAACAAGCAGGGCGGAAAAGGGACGAATGTGAATCTGTTGAATTACCATCCTCAAAAGACCCTGGGGCTGTCAGTCGGGGCAGGAGAAAAGGCGACGAAAGTTTTCTAGAACGAGTGAAAAACACACCTTTCCTCTTGTCCCGGCTAACTGCCCCTGGGGTCTCCGAGGATGTTAATTACAAAAAAGTGATGATCAATTTTTCATTCTCTCTCCACTTTTTGTCTTTTACAAGTATTACTATAGAACAACTGAGTAAATATAACAACGTGAATCTACATTTGGAATTAGGTTGTCGTAGCCTTCGTTAGAAGGGAAACCGTTACACCTAAACCTTGCATCCGGTTTTTGGGCTAGCCTACGACCGACAGCGTGCTGGCTGTTGGAACTACATGTGTTTTGAGCACGCGCGTAAAATTTCACGGTCACGTTTTATCCAATCTTGTACCCAGTTTCATCGTTCCGCGCGCGCGAAAGAGGAACGAAGACTCTGGGTACGAGATTGTGAGTTCAGTTTTTTTCTTGTTACGTAAAGGCGCATTTTCACAACCGGAAACTTGGAAGTCCTAAACACGAGGGCGAACTATAAAAGGGGGCACTTCACGTACTGCTTTTGTTAGAATTAATTCAAGCATGACTGGTTAATTATCCAAGATGGTGATAAACAACCAGCAACACGGAGACGGAAGCCCGAAATGATATTTCTAGCGCGATGGGGATTAAAAAAAGAACGGAACGACAGGTAACATTTTATGACATATGACGGACACATTGCCCTAAGGTGCTTTTTTATTGAACAAATTACATGTATCACAGAGCTCTCGGTTGCGTCCACGGTTGACTGATAAATCATTTGCACGTGCCTAAGGCACCACGCCCTTTATAGTGCGTCTTCGTGTTTAAGGGTCTATTTACAATAGTGGTACAAACTCAAGTGAACGATCGCCACAGTTTATGAAGCAATTTTAAAAAAGGCGATGCACTCTTGTTTTAAAGACTTAACTGATTAGAGTGTAATGTGAAGTGCTAAGTTTCCACCCCATATGAACAATGTGAGCGTTAAGTGATTAGAGTGTAATGTGAAGCGCTAAGTTTCTACCCCATATGAACCATGTGAGCGTTAGCCCTACTGATGGAGATGGGCCCACACAAGGATAGAGAAAGACTTTGACAAGGGTGGGAATTGAGAGTTTTTCTCTGTCCTTGTGTGGGCCCACTTCCATCAATAGGGCTAACGCTCACATAATTCATATGGGGTAGAAACTTAGCACTTCACATTACACTCTAATCAGTTAAGTCTGTTCAAATGTATGTGCTACACGGTTAACGCTTGCAAAAAAACGTAATCCTTCCTTGTCTTGTTTTACACAGTTGCGAAGAAATCTACAAAGATATAGGCTTGCAACGGGTTTTTCAGGCATCTGCACAACTTGCTTTATAACGGCAGTTGCCCGTTTCATAACCGCTGCTCAAATATGCGACTTTCGGAGTAAAGTTTTCCATATTGAAGTGGCACAGCAAGTCATTTCCATTCTAACCGGACGTTTAATAAATCATAATGTAATACATCACTGCCTTCAAATATTTCCTTTCATTTTTAAAATTAGAAACAATCTTTCGAAAGTATCTACATAATTTCAAAAAATCATGGGCTGAGTATCTCAAATGTGTATGGAATGTTAAATAATTACGATAAAAAAATGTTGTCCACGTTCATAGCGGCGAGAAGGATTTTCACAATATAACCACCAAATATCCGCTGTTGCCGTTATCACCGCGGGGCGTTCACTTGGCTACCTCTCAAGCGAACGTTGTTTGAGAAACACATGGTACTGTTTCGCCTTATTTCACACTGTAGTTTGCAAGGTCACGCTGGGACTGCTTGGGACTCACTCACGTGACTCACGGGGACTCATACGACAGTACAGTGCCCTTCCTCTTCATTTTAAATAACTGCGCCCTTTTGTTTTTTTTTTTACGGGTGAGTTCTTCAGATGTTTACACCAAGGATCCACCACTGATTGAGCCACGAGATACCAGCAAGATGTAAAAAAGTTAACCTTAATCCTATAACAGATCTCAAACTAACAAACTGGAGAGTTATTCAAATTTCAGATTCTGAAAAATAAAAAGTGAACCATGCAATTGAAGGGTGATGCATGTCTTCACACTCAAACTATTTGAATCCAAGAAGCCCTATGGTTTATCTGAGGCTGCTTGGTTCGTGTCGCATGCACCGCAGGCATCAAAACTTGCAAGTCCGTCAAAATCACTATGATCTAAACACCAACAAAAAGTATGGAAGTGTTGAACGATAAATGTGTAACAACGTCAAGTAAATCAAGAATGATTGCTTTCAACAAATTGTGAATGATCCTAAAAGAATTTAATTCTTATTTTCCAAGGGAGAGAACAATTACATTTTCTCAGACAGCAGTCCCTCTTACCGTTGCCTTCAAAATAAAGGACCGCGAAATGCTACTGAAATAGCTTGGCTACGGTAAAATATAAATAAATTAAACTTATTTCCCTAAATCATATTCATTTGTCTTGCATTGGCCAAAAAAGAGTGAAATTGCAAATATCATGAATCTCAAACACTATAACATGCGTTTGCTTAGACAAAGTGCTCGGCATAAATCTGGCGACATGTCTTGAATGTGGATCCAAACTGTGATCATTCTCAGCTTCGCTGCAAAATGTAAGCTATATATCTCCTTTATGTACTCTATATATTATCAAATCATACTAACAACTGAGGAAAATATAAATATTTTATGAATAACTTAAATTTGCGTATGTCTCTTTGGTGTTTTGTCTGGTTACTCCGGCGGCTTTAGGTTGTAAATAACTTGAACGACGGGTTCCAATACTTTGCCCACTTTGGATAACATAAAATTCGTGTCTATTTTAAAACTAGAATGTCTGTCCATGATGGCTAACCCTACGAAGACAATCAACGTGAAGACTATGACAGAAATCAAGAATCTGAAGGCTGCAGTGATGATGCGCCAACACACGCCGTGTCTATTGGATCTGAAGAAAGAATTAAAATAAAATAAGAATAATTCTGAAGGCTTCTTTTAAAATTCAGTTCATGGCGAGGGTCACTAACTATCTTCTACCGAGCCAAAAACTGTAATTTCTGTAATCTTAATTACAGAATGGTCATTTTCATATACTGGGATGCAGACGCTAATTTACCAATCCTTTCGCAGATTAACGACTACGGCCCGTTTCAAACGTCGAACTTTTCATGTGCCGAATCTAATGCAAATGAGCGAAAACAATAGATTTTCTCATTTGCATTAGATTCGGCACATGAAAAGTTCGACGTTTGAAACGGGCCTACGAGTCCACTTTCTTTTACCTGCGAGTGTAAGGGATTTACAATCACAACTGGCTATTTTAATTATACTCCATCGGATCAATTTTTCCTTTCAATAGTGAATCCACCACTAAATGTGGAGTAAGTAGCACAAGGTACAGTTAAGTCATCACAATAATTAACAATTATTGACCTCGGTTATCGCAAAATATCGTGATTTGTCAGTGTCTCGAAGATCAATTATTTGCCTCAGCCTTCGGCTTCGGCAAATAATTGATCTGCTCGCCACTGACAAATCACGATATTTTGCGATAACCGAGGTCAATAATTATTTTAGTTGATCGAAAGAACAGTGAGAATACTAAGAAAGGAACAAAATTTAAAGAATTTGATCGCCGAGTTTGTTTTTTGATTTTGTTTCCGAGAAGCCGTAAGACCGCGCTGCCTTGCAGAGTCGAGTAATGGCACCAATCTCAGCTTAATTATGTTTGTAGACTTCAAATTGTACTTACAGTCAAACGTTCAATAACACTAGGCATCAACAAAGCTGAAGAATTTCACAGTTTTCAAAGCGTATCTTGACAAGTGAAGCTTTGGTGTAAAGCTCGCCATTCTTTTTTCTGGCTTCAGAACAAAATCTCTTCAGTACATATGCATTCGCCATCTGGCTTCGCGTCGATGACACGAGTGACTCTTCGTCTACCCTTCCTTCCTTGAGATACTTGCGAAATACGTTGAAATTTTGTTCCATTCTTAGTATTCTCACTGTTCTTTCGATCAACTAAAGATGTCGAATCATTCTCTGACAGCTCGGAGAACCCATCTGCCATTTTCTCACAAGAGCGTGATTTCAAATGCGCATGGGCAGAATATTATTTGCAGCAAAACACTTAGTTGTAGGCAGATATTTGCAGGACACGTGGTGGGCTGTCGGCCAATGAAAAGGAAGGACAAAATACATCGAATGATAACAACAATTAAGTACGTATTCACGGTATTGGCCACTTGAAGGTTGAATGAGAGACAGGGTCGAGAGTCTTATTGAATAGCATTTTGGGACTGTTTTGGGGACGAGCCACTGTTAAGACAGTCGTTTACTCTGAAAAGCAAAAAGACTTTCTTATATCCAATTCTTCTAGATAATTTTTTTATCTTTATTTTATTTTATTAACTTTGCCAGTCAAGCTGGCAAGCTCAGCTTCTGGTATACCGCTTTCTTGAAACTTGAGTTCTTGCTCCGCGCAGGCAATAATGAAAATGCGTCCTGCAAAACTGTCTCCCTATGCAATTCAACAAGGCTTTCCACTCTGTCTTCCGCGCAACCTTAAAGTGGCCAATATACTTACGTCTGTAACGAATCTCTCTCAAGTGATTCTAATTCTTCAATTTCAAACACACTGTCACTTTCAGTGGACCCTTCCATTCCATCTGATCCTCTTACTCGTTCCGTATCATCCAAACTTTCATCCTCAACTTCTTTTGTCTCTTCGTCGTCCCTTCCCGCTTGTTCTACTGCGGTCTCGGTTACACAGATCTCTGGATTTGTTCCTGGCTGCGAAGCACCAATACTTTTATCTGTTGACGTATGTTTGCTGGTCTCCAGGCGTGGCACTGCCGAAGCCGCTCGTTGTCTGCCCGCACCAGATCTGCTTCTGAAGCTTCTAAGAGCCTCCTTTGCACGCATTGACGTGGTGTGAAAGGCCATTACAAAATTCAGAAGACTGTTTTGTTTAGCAGCGTCAGCTCCGTCGCGCTAACAAAGGAAAGATACTTTTAGCCTGTGCTAATGTATCCTACACTTTACTCCAACATGGCGGCAATTTTAGTACTCAAATTAGCCCATGGTTGCCTCATTTTTAAGCTCAAAATTCAAAAGAATATTTAAGGGTGATTTCCACGTAAAGGAAACATACGCAGACGCAATAGTGTTTTGATAATTGACATCTTTCGTTAGCTTGTTGTTAATTAGTGTCTTGAAGACACTAATACAAGTTAACGCGCCTGCGTATGGCGCTTATGCTTATGCTTGCGCCGTATGTGTACAATCAGCCTTTAGCCTTGAACAAGGCAACAAGGGCTAATTTGCAAGCAAACAAAGGCTAAAAACTAAAATGGAGGCAATTTTGGAATAAGGTGTATTGGACACCTGGGTCAAATTGCCCCAAGCGAGTACAGCACTGGTCGAATTTACCTACCACGGCAACATATTGATTACGACAATAGTAAACCTGTACAAGATTATCACGAATCTTGCTTTAAACTTCTCGACCCTGCAGACTATGAAGGGAGCTTGAAGAAAGGCTTAAAACTTGAATAAAGCGTGCTGCACGTGCGTCGTGTTTTTCACTACATTTGTTTCCTGTCCTCTGCCAAACAACACCGTAATATTAGGGACCTTAGGGAGCCGTGCTGCACGTGCAGCAAGGATTTTAGGACGGATTCTTGTGGTACTCTGCACAAGGACGACGTGAAATTACCAAATTTGAGGTGTTGACGACAACTTGAGCATGCAACTGAGAACCTTTCATTCTCTATTTTCACTTTGTAACTGCTCGTATGATAAAGCAAAGTGATATTTTGCCGCGACGTTTTCGTTGAAGTCGCCGTCGTAGATCTTAAGGTCCCTCTTAAGCAAGGACGACGACGACGGCTACGAGAACGCACAAAACAATAGGTTTAAGTAGCAAAAACGTGCACGTGCGTTTTACATTTTGATACATTTCTTTGCCGTTTTTCGTCTTGACACCGACGTGAAATGATCGAATTTGAGGTCATGTGGAGGAAGCGAGCACCTGACGACGAATTCTCAATTTTCTTTCTCAATATCCACACCGTTCTCATCAATTTTGTTCTTGAAATGTAGACTCACACTTTCCATGCCAAGTGACTTGAGGTAATCGTAAATTTCTGACAATAACGGGAAATAATATTTTCAGACGACGCTCTCGTAGCCGTCGTCGTCGTCTTTGCTTAAGGTCTCTAATTACCGATTTCGAAACATCAGGACTCTCGGGAAAACAAAACTAACTGTTTCCCTCGGGACCATACATTGAGTATATAATGATTCCTCTATCTTTTACTTCAAAATTGTACAACCGGAGTAGGATGAAATAACCACAAATTAGTAACGACGATAAAAATTGTTTACTTAAAACATAGTTAATAGACGGAAATGGTTATGAAATCCGAAAACTTTCTTTGTTGTAGCTTTTTGTTCTCTTTTTTGGCTTTGACCGTGCACAAAACACAATAGTTGTTTACTCCGTACTGGTTACGTACTTCATGCATAGTGTAGGAGCGCAAAACAAAAGATTGTGCACAGTCGTGGACTTTCCAACCTAAATCTTGGCATCTTTGTTTGCTCCTTTGATGTTTGCCGAGCTTCCAAACCAGTCCTCTCTATTAACTATGCTTAAAACTGGTGTCTTCGTTTGCTAAAGCTAACTTACATTACGTAACAAGTATCGGCATGGCAACCAATAAGGGGCAGAGTGAAAAAAAAAAAAAAAGACAGAGGCTGTCGTCCAAGGAGCCTTCCCAACGTTAGTTATGCATTGACAACAATAATCTTAGCTTTAAATTAAAAAGAAAACAGAAATAAATGGAGGGCAGTTCTTACTTTGTCAGACTGTGATGATGTTAAAGCACGATCACTCTGGGAATCTAAATAAAGATAACAATTTAGAAAAGCCCGGGTTAGGACTCGACAATTGATGTTACACCTTATACTTATTTTATTTTAGTATGCAACATGAATCCTCGTTTGACACCCTGTGCACAATCTCGTCGTAGCGCTATTCCAGAGAAGACTTCCCCTTGTTGGCTCGAACGCAAAAAAACCCAGGACCCCTATTCATCTCTCCCTGCGTTTGTTAGAAATTAGCAGCTATGACCTGCTTATTATACAAGGGTGGCGTTTAAATGGGGTCTGGCCTTTGCCGTGGAAATCCGGTAGCTTGTCATGTATTGCCGGCGGACAAAGAGTAATACTGCGCCGACCAGAAGACGCCACTGCTCAAATGTTTTGGTAGTCTATTATTCAACAGAAGAACTATAATTGCACTAAAAATATTCAATAACAATCTTCAAAGGGTCTAACCGTAACTGGTGGATCCATTCGCTAGAGGACTGGGTGTTGCCACTTCGTCTGCAGCAAGTCTTTCCTTGAGCCGCAGTTCATTGAGATCTTCTTTCACTATCTCTAGATGCCGAGAGAGGTTCTCGGCATGGCATATCATAACCTCCACTCCAGATGCCATACGAGCTTCCTGTGAAGAGAGAGGACAATCCCAAGATCCAGCCAAAATTCGCGTGTTGACCTACTGTGCTAATTTTGGGAAGCAGGTTTTTAAGAACTGGTCTAACTTCCATCAGCATCCCCAGATTGTGAATTATTACAACGGAAAAATCCGTTAAGAATGTCTTTCATTTGTTTATGGCAAGTGCAATAATTACAAACGAAACTTTGGTTAGCGACCACTGAAAAAGTCGAATCTAAGCAGTCGCTTAATAGTAATCCAAACAAAGTTATTCAGCTGACCTAAAAACTCTTGGTATTTTGGAACACTTGTGGCATGAGCGGGGAGTAGTCGCTTACATGAGTTGGTCGACTGCAGAGTAAATTTGAGGGATAACATTTCCAAGGAAAGCAAAACAAATTCTTTGGTAGGTTAAGCGTCGAGTAGTATAAAAAAAACCTTCCTCTTCCTTTCATTTATCATACTTTGCACGACCAGAACCAAACCTGTGAATTTAATTTATTTGTGCCCTACGTTTCACAAACCGAGTATCTTTGAAATTGATTTTGCATGCATATTTAATTGACCACTTCCCACAGAACAGAAGAACACAACAACTTTGAGATTCTCAACTGGCCGCTGGTAAACCGGTTGGCTATTTACAAGTGCGTCGAGAAGTTGAACCAGGGACTACCAGAATCAAATTCAACGAGTGGTCAGAACGGGTCTTGAAACAGGGATGCCCGGATGTGAAGGCAAGCGCCCTAACCACTCTGGACCGCACTGCCAACTGCACGCGACACGGATCTTCAGTTTTCAAGGAAATTATAAGCCCTTGGGAACGAATGGTCACTCGGGCGAACCGAAACTTTAAGAAAGAAAAGAGCCTAAAAAGGTTCTTCTCTGAAAATGCAATGACAGATACTTAAAATGGGAGTTCTACTTTCTTCAGTGGTCAAAGGATCTTGGTCGAGTTTGATTGCATAACAGACAAGATAGGAGAGGATAACACAAACCTGTTGAACACAACCATGTTGCTCCGATTGAGTGGACATGCGCTTGAAAGACGTATTCATTACTTCAACTTGAGACTTTAACGATGACAACATATCCTGAAAGAGTCGTAACATTATCAGGGTTTTCTTTAAGGTTTTAAGTAGCCGGAGCTTTTTGCAAAGTAGACGGTTGTGGGTCCGGAGGACCCACACGATGGGCTTTAGCCCATCGCTTTCAGGGGGGCATGCTCCCCTGGGAAATTTTTGAAAACTGAATGCCGGAAAATGCATTTCCTGGCATTTTGGGCCATGAAACTCAGACACTAGAGGGATGAATCAAGCTGCAATTATACTATGAAAACTATGTAAAGACGAAGCGACATTTCAATAATACAACCCTATAAACAAAAAGTTGAGTGATATTTTTTGTATCTTTTTGGTGGTTTTTCTGGAGCTAACGAGCCTGGCAAATATTGCCACTTGACAACTTGTAAACATGGCACATACTTTGAAGGACTAGACCAGCAAAGGCTTCTGATTGGTTGTTAAATAAAGAAGCTGATTGGAGGATACTAATTGGCCAATGGCGTAAAGGATGTTTCGATCCTGTTTCCATTGTGTAATTAGCGGGAAAATATGCTTGCGGAACTTGGTTGCAGTAATTTCGAAAATTGAAAATCACTCGAGCGGTTTAAGAGTGATGTAGTTTTTTTTCCGAAGAGTTTAGGAGTTCCGTAAAGCAGTGAGAGTTGGTCAAGAGTGACGTTGGATAAAGATCCGTTGTCATGTTGAAGCGTAGAGATGCCCTCGAGAGGACGAGCACTTACGCGGGCAAGTAGGATTTAACTCCGAGGAGCGTTACGTTCAAGTGTTTAAATAAAGTCTACGAGTCCTTCTACGTTCGCTATAAATGATCAACTGAAAGGTTCGAAGTGAAAACGAAGGAGCCGTTAGTGAATGATCAGGGGCTAGTTTTGTTCCTCAGTTGAGTTGTGGTAAGAGATACGTGAACGCAGGCTGAGCGTGTTGCTAGCAGAACATCATATGTAAATTTCCTTCTGGATTGAGAACAAACCTTTTGAAAGTGTTTCTTTGTTTATAAGTTTTTTTATGATTGCGGCGTGATTAAAGGAAGTTTTGCGCGGACTAAAAAGTCCTTGAGTGATTTTTCCTTCCGGTAAGATACAATCGGTGGCTGTTTAAAGATATCGAAATCCAATATGGCGGACAACAAATCATATTGTTCCTACTTTCCCGCCACCGCAGCAAGATTTTTTCAAAACGAAAATCTCAAGCATAACGTTTTTAAACTGCCCTTGAGTCAGAAGTCTTTTTCTGTTTTCAGAAAAGATTGGCACTGCAAATTTTTATTTGTATTGAGCCCAAGTAGTTACACCTCATAAACATCATCTCCTCTACATGTCTTGACTCTTCAAACAATGAAAGTAGCCGGCGAAACCTGACAGAGAAGCCGGCGAACTTCGCCGGCTGCCGGCTCTTATATACAACCCTGCATTATAGTCGTGCTGACGAAGCATACCGTAAATACTCTATTAAAAACGCATTACAGGTAGCAAAAAAAAAGAAGAAGAAAGAAACAGACTGGAGTTACGGTTCCCTACTTCGTGTTTTGGACCGGGGCAATGACTGTCTAATGTGGCGAGTTGCAACATTTTTTATTCACTTGCGGGATCCAAATCCGAACTTCCAGCAAGTGAACAAACCATACCGGATCAGTCCACATGAAGTGTTACTAGGGAGTTTAAGAAACCACGACGGCTACGGCGACGAAAACGTCACTTCAAGATATAAGTTTCAGCTATGTTTTAGTATTTCATGATTATTCCATCTTGTTTATATTATTCAATATGGGCGAAGTGTCCTAAAACTGGATCGGTACGGACGGACTTAAAGTAAAGAGTGAGACTGAAAGATTCACTGTAGTTTGTCCACGTTGTCGTCACAACCTTAAATTTGGTCATTTCACGTAGTAGTTTTGACGAGTACGGGAGAGAAATGTTCAAAATTGCGTGCCGCACGTGCAGCACGATCATTTTGGTTATTTCAACCAATAATATTACTGCGTTTTGGCGTTGTCGTTGCCGTCGTCGTTTCTTAAACTCCCCACTGTCGTGATTAAATCAGCACGTAATACAGTGAATCATCTATTGGATTTTAAAATACGGGGGGGGGAGGGTTTAGAGAGAGGGGGGCTTCATAGAGGATTTACGGTATCTGTGCAATTAACGCGCGTTAGTAGGACTCTTTTTTTTTTGTACTCAAGACCCCACTCTACAACGTACAGATGGCCTGAAAAGAACAAGGTAAGCTAGAGAGGATTAAAAAGTCCAAACTTCCTCACCGAACGAGCATGACTTACCTGCATATCCCTAGTAATACAGAGGTGCTCAAATTCCTGTAAACAAAAGAAAAAAATGTAAACGAAGGTCGCAAAATTATATTTATCACCTATGTCAGAGAGATTTTACACTTGTCATGTCTTCATAGTGAAGGCCCATCGGAATTTTGGACCCGAATGAACAAGGACATTTTCGGAGCACCTTTACACTATTTACATTAAGCCGCTAGCAGGCAGCTTGAGCAAGTTATATTTGGTAAAAGACATCAATCACGGTACCTTAAGCAAGTTGGACATGTTTTGCAGTTCTTTGCTCATGTTGGACTCTGCCTTGTCTCTACTGTGAGCCTGCATTTGAGAAAACAGCTAATTAAAACAACTCTCTTCCTTTACAAAACGTGTCAGCGTCTCAACAATTTTCTTCCAATGAAAAGGTGCTGATCATCAAACGCAGGCTGTGACTACAAGAGTTGCACGTACTTCTGAGTACTGAGGATTTTCACTTCCGACGCGCAGAAATAGAATGCCTCCAATCGAGTAATACTATGCTGAGACAAACTTTGTTCCCCTTGATCGTAACTGCCCACAACTGAAATTTTTTGGTATCAACCAAAAATCTGTAGTTTCTTGGATTTTTCTCTCGCCTCAGACAAGACAAGACAACTGAGACAAGACGAGTAATTTGAGGCCAAACAATTTAACCGTTTACCTGTACTTCCAGTCGTCTATTGAGAGTATCCTGGTCGGTATGAAAAGCCAATACGAGAGTTCTGAACTGCTTCTGTTTAGAGGACAAGAGAACGAATCACAGCCTGGACTATGAAAAAAATCATTCCCCTGAACTATGTATTTGAAGCTCTCACAACAGTATACATTTGCGAAATACAAGGCGTCCGTAATTCAGTGACATCGACCCGTTTACGTGAATGTGAGAACACGTAGTTTATATTTTCAAAGCCCGCTTTACAATGGCGCAAAAATATGGCACGGCACGGCAAATTTTTCGCGTGGAAACAGAACAAACGGAAGGCATATTAGGCACCCGTGCCAGAAATTATAGGGTGCCGAGCACATATATGGGAGGTGTGCTTGCACTCTAATTATTGGTACAGTGCCGCTATTTTGGAGTGCCGTGTCAATTTTGTGAGAGGGTAAAAGGACTATAAGTGCAGTTCAACAAGCTTGTCTTTCCACTCAAGGGTCCGCATGAGTGTGGCTGTCTGCTCACAAGAGTGTCCGCTTCGAGACCCAAAATTCTTCTGTTAGCAGATTTCAGTTTAAAAGGATAACTCACGAGCATCGTTGAGGACGAGGAATATCATCCGAAATGATTACACGCCTCAAAACCTTAACATACCTCAATTTCCATTTCGTTTGGTGCAGGTCTGAAAAAAGACAGTACAATCACAATCTTGCACAAGAAGTCGCCATCTCAATTAACTATAATCAAAGCTTCCCGGAATTAATTTAGCTAATCGTACAGGTAGAAGAGAATTAAATTAACTGAACCAAACTGAAGCCAGTACAAGCCGAGGTAAAAAGGGGTTGGCAAGTCAAGGTTTGCTTTGGTACTGCTTGATTTGTTGAGGAAAAAGCGCAAGCGTTCTGTGCCATTCCTAAAGCGTGTAGATTGGAGAAGATTTTAAGGAATCGCTTGCACCGACTAACAACTACACTTTAAGTAAATCTACAAATAATATTGGCTCGAATCCCCTTTCCGAAAACCGAATTCTAAAGAACACAGTATGTGAGCTACAAAGGTGCAACTTTATGCAACTCAACGATGTTTGAGTTGTGAGGCCTCGTTCGCAAATTATTTGGCATTTTCGGCACTACTACGCCTGTGTCCTTTGTCTTTTAATCATTACGCTGAAATGAAATAGCTTAGGATTAGTGCTCTTCTAATTGTATAGTGTATAGTGAACATGAAAAGTAATTGTCTTGGTATGAGTACGTATATCTTTTCATGAAATACTGCTTAATAATTAGGGAAATCAATATTTTAGGGCATGCCTCTGTTGGAAAGCAGCTTAAGGCCCGGAAAAATTGAAAGGGCTTCAACATCCGTTCGATTTTGTTGAACAGCGATGTCGAAACCGTATGCCCCCCCCCCCCCCCCCCCACCCCTTTCAACCGTGTTGAAACAGGTTGAAAGGAAGTTGAATCGATGTTGATGATGTGTTGAAATCGTTTGCTCACCCCAGCAGTCAACATCATTTAACATCGTTCAACAAAATCGAATGGATGTTAGAGCAAATGTTGAAGACGTTTGCCCGGGCCTTGAGTGTTGAACTAGGCTAGCGTGGATTAGCAAGATTGATCTCATCGCATCTTGTGGTAAATATAAATAAACAAAACAAGCATAAATGAAGCAAAGGCCGGAAATCGATTGATCCTGAGAAGACAATGGTGAAAAGCGTGATCACTCACCTCTTCAATAGCAAATCTGCGCCTTTTTAGGCTATACAAAACGAGTCCAAATTGTTATTACAGTATCACGACCGGTCCAGTTGGCCTTGAAAACACGTACATTTGAGCACGTGTGCATTCAACCTAACTCAATCAAGCACTTTGAATTGAAAGAAAAAGATCATACCTGACACGAAGAGACACACCATCAACGAAATTACTGCTTCCAACTGAGTTTTCTAGCGCTTGGCCAGTAGCACTGGAATACGATTCAAACTCTTCGGGAATTTTAAAAGCAACCGAAAGCTTCTTTCGCCATAAACTGGTAGCAATTCTTTGTTTCTCAAGTACTGGGCTTAACTTGGTTGAGTCAATTGTCTCTGACTTTGGTTTAGAATTGTTTTCATTTGGGTCACTTGCCATTTCCACAGCCTTTTCAGCAGCAGCGACCGATCCAGAGGCACCTGATCTTCTTCTTCGCTGCATTCGGTCAGCATTAGAACTCGGACTCTTTTCGATAGGCTCGGCTTCATCCGCAACAATAATATCCCCGATGTCTCTTAAAAGCTCGGTCTGTGATCCTGTCGATGCCAACTCCTTTGTATAAATGTCGTTAATATCTCTTAAAAGTTCAGTCTGCGAGGCCGTTGATGTTAATTCAACCAAATTTAACAACTCGAACTTATCTAAAAGAACGGTCTGTGAACACGTCGACAACAAATCCTTAACATCGGTTTGGCTAGCCGTTGTCGTCAATTCCCGTTCGTGATTTTCAACAAGCTGCAAGAATTTACCACTGGGTGATTCCGATATACCCTCAACGTCTTGTCTGCCATTGTGAGGGCTCAGCGAATCACTGGAAATAGACAAGGTCCCTGGGTCTTGATATTCACTATTCAGCCATCTTTCTAAAGGTGTCTGAGAATGTTCCTCCTCTCTGGGTGGTGTACCTCTCGAAACCTCTTGATGACGCGCTTGGATTTTCTCTTCAATTTCATTTCCGGGTTTGCCGTCGGGGGAGTCTCTACCAACGCCCTGAATATCAAACAAGTTAAAGTTCGATTAGCAATTTTTAAGATGTCCAGTTTTTAAATTTTTTTTTTTCTAACTCTAATTTTCCATCTCTAAAATCAGTGCTTAGACCTATCAACGATGTTATTGAGAAGAAACAAACCATGACTGAGTTGACATGAAAATACTTAATACAAAAGATATCGCCAACACCCTGTTGTACACAAACCAGGCTCTGCCTTGTACACACCTGTATACGTTTGCTTGTGTCCGACAATGAAACGTAATCAAACAGTTTTGCTTTGACCATGTGTCCAGTGATGCAGGGAGATGAAGCACGCGGAGACTTCAGGTTCGAGACGAAGATAAAAAAAAAAAAGAACAATTTACAATTTAGCTTACCGGCGTGGACTACTTTCAGAGGCGTGGTACATTGATGCACAAGACCTTCCCTCGCAGAATAGGGAAATATCAATTTAGCTCATCGGCAAGATGAGCTTGGGGTTAGGTGCCTGAGAGGGTCGTGCTGGACGTGAATGTCGAGCACATAACGAGCGGCAGACCCACCTACCACCAGCTACACTGACGCCGCAGTCAGTGGAATACTTACCAATCCATCCCTGCCAGTGGGAGAGGTGGGCTGGAGCAAAAAAGACGAGAAAAAAAGCACTAGCGAAAAGATCCGCAACGATATTCAATGCTGAGCATGTGAGCCCCTACAGAATGCAAGCGGTGGCAAGCAATGCCTCGATTTTAACTTAACCTAGACCTAGATTTTATTTAGCCACTTTTAATTCAAACACAACACTGCTGAAACATGGTAACCTTCCCCAGATTGCTATAAAACTGAGCATGAGATTTACCTATGGGGACTAGGTAGGCAGCCTACCCCATAAATAGCATGACAATTAAGTTCCCTGCTGACAGGACTCCATGACCAGGAGCCTCTCTATGCACTTCGTCTTTAACTCAATCTTTGCGTGTATCTTTCTATTTTTGTTTAGAACAAACCCTTCGGGATTACTCACATTTACATCAGTTGACATCGTTTTGCACAATTTGCTTACATTGTTTTTGCTATTTTCGTCTTCGTTTGACAATTACTTTATTTTGATTGGCCATTCTAAACAGTGCGTGCAGAGTTCAAGAAATCGTGGCGCTCTAAAAACAGAAAGATGCGCACAAATGTTGACTCATGGGGCTTGTATGGGAGAGGCAAGCTCCTACTCATAGGCTCCTGCGGCTGATCAGCCGTGCATGCGGCCAGAATTACTGAAAATTAAATTGTGCTACCCGACATCACGTCAATTGTTCATAATTAAAGGAAAAACCTTAAATAACAATGACCACAACCAGGTTTTCTGAGACCGCGAGACAGAGCACCCCCAGCAAACCACTGTTTTAACGAAAACCGCTGGTCAGCAACCCGGTTCTGGTCATTGCTGTCTAAGGTCTTCCAATTAAAGGGCCAGAAAACCATTTAAGAGATTTTGTGGCAACTTTTTC
>NC_090885.1:27203911-27246411 GCF_036669925.1 Montipora capricornis
AGCTTCAGTGGATTTTCTGTGTCGGCGCACGACAAGGAGAGGTGCCACGTTTCTCTACCAAATACATGTAAACATCGATTGCTCGTTAGGGATTCAACACCAGCTGTACTGTTGAATACTGTAAACACTCGACTACAACCCCGGGGACACGGGACATGAGCGTACAGTTAACCGAATAGTACCCATAAGCCTTTTACCTAACAAAATGGTCTGTTGATTTTCCAGCTCGTCCTGGCTTCTGCAAAAACAGAGAAATCAATGTCGTGAAGATGCTTTAAAAACGGTGTTAATTTATTAATAATCCTACATAAACAAACTCAACAGACAAAGTGGTGACGTCACACAAAATTATTGCAGTTACTCCTAAGGCCAATAGAAATCTTCTTACTTTCTCATGGTCATAACGTCATCCTCTAATGATAAACGCCAATGTTTCTGCACAACAAGACAAAACAAATGAAAAATTAAACGACTCAAATGAGAAAAAAATTGAATGTGATATGCTATTGAGTTTACATTGTGGAATACTCCCGATTCGCAATTTTTATGCGTCTTTCAGTTCGTAAACATGCGGAGTCTATAGTTGCAATTTTAATCAAAACTTTCGTTTTTCGGTGCCGTCAATCTTCGTTGAGGATCGCCTCAAAGGGTCGCATTCCCCGTAGTGATTCGCGGATCCGGATCCACTTTTTCGGTCCATTTCTTTAACAAACGTCCAAAAAGAAGCAACTTTCACTGATGCTTGGCGCTACTTTTAAAAAGAGACTAACGGTTGTTCGGCAGTTGTACACAAACGCGTAATTCAGGGCGTCAAGTGACAAATGACACTCAGAATATATGAAAGTATGACAGACAGTGGCCAAAAAATACGAAAAAAATTAGGTATTCTCATCCCAAAATAAGAACAAAATATGAAGCTTTCGTTGAATTCTATCCTCTTAACAAAGGCAACAGCAGCTCTGTTTCTTGCCGCGTTATTTAATATCTAACAGACAATATGGCATGCATCCTTCATAGAAACAAGTGTTAAAACTCGTTATCAAGGAAAACTTCACCTACGAAATTACATCACAGACTACTTTATAAGATGTCTTTAATTTACGTTGTTTGAAACTGAGAAAGAGAAGCAGCAAGAACATTTTTTTGCGAACAGTAAATATCATATATAAGTTCACAGTTACCAAATGTCTTACATACAATAAAAGCCAACAAAGACTATTCGTAGCGAAAAAAAGTCTAATGCTTATTATTTTTTGGCTCTTTTAGCAAACTGGGTAACCTTAGCTTTGCTCTGACTTATTTTGGGCAGTGCTTGTCGTTGACAACACGGCTTTGTCCAACAGTTTATGCTGTTTTTCAGTAAAGAATTTCCTCTTTTCTCCTATTTCCTTTTAAGTATTCCATTGCATCATCGTGGCTACATTAATACCACTTTGCTGACAGTTGTTGCTAAAAACACGAGCTTGTTTGTAATGGTTTAATAACACTCTAACAGCAGTCACAAAACTTATAAGGCAGAAAAATATTTGAACTTTTTAAAAATAAAATATCACAATAAAGACAAAGATGCAACTGTCTTTAAAGAGATGGTATGTTAATAAAACAACTATTGTTTGAAAACAAAGAGGATCGACGAAATTGGACTGAATTACTTGATTCCTTAATTCCACATGGCAGCTGCACAAACATGCAAATGACCTGGGACAAGCCTCCTTTGCATGCTACCAAAAACACTGAGAAAGTGTGGGCACGAGTTTCAGAAGGCTATCATTCACACAGGCCATAAAGTCTCCACGTTTGTTAACAGAAAGCTTTCTTTTTTTGAAGAATTTAGCCCTATTTTTTAAAATTTTATCTCATATTTTTCAAAATGTTCCTAAAAAATAGGAGAAAATAGGAAGCAGGCCAAAATATAGGAAAAAATAGGAACTTGACGCCCTTGGCAATTACAAAACACCCATCCAGAGATGGTAAAAGGTCTGTTTCCGCAAAGAAAACGAAAACAACAACAAAATTGAACATACCTCATTTTCGAGAGATCTTGAAAAGCTTTCTTTTTCATCCCTGTGAAGTCCAAAGTGGAATATTACTACTTCAAATAGCTTTCACTGGGTTTTCATCTCCTTTACAGTTTACAGCCTACGGGAAGTTACCCCACCCTATAAGTTGACACTAACAGAAAAACACTCCTTGAAAACTGATAGTTTAAAATGGCGTAAGATACTCCCTGAACGAAGGCTAGGGATATCAAGAAATCCAACCAATTAACTGATCAATAATCTTTATTTATGCTCGAATTTAAGACAGCACACAATTATGCTAATGTCTCCGAGGATAAATAACTAATTCGATAAATATTGAATAACATGTATCCAATAAAAATTTCTAATGAACAATACAGTCAACAAGATAATGTGATTAAAATACGGTAAGATCAAGAACAAAAGGTGCAACAGTCAGTATCAAATTTAAGATTATTAAAATGGCTGATTTTAATTTTCTCAACTGAACTCAGGAATTGTTCTTATGGTATTAGGAAGGGAATTCCATAGCTTACTACCGTAACGAGAGAGAGAGAGAGAGAGTGAAGCCCAAACTCCTACACTGATGTCTCTTTTGCAACAGTCGCGCGCAACTAGAAACACGCGCTCTCTTTATTTGAGTGCTTTTTACGAAGGCTAACTGAATCCACTGCTGTCGCTTTAAGTCCAGTTGCCAGTTACAATCTAATTTAATGGAAACGAAAATCAAACCTACCTTGTTTTGAATAGATCCTCTGTGACTTTGGATAACTAAAGGCAGAAAAATAATGAACAGAAACTGGTGATCGAGAAATCGTTTGATTGAACAGTTGCGCGTGACAACTGGAAAAATGGTATACCAAAGCAGAGAGAACCCGAGGAAAATAAAGGCTTTGTTTTCGTAGAGGTTTATTATCCTTTTATTTTTTTGGTGAGGGCTTAAGTTAGAGCAAAGTTGGGCGAGGGAAACTGACTATAGTTTTGAGGAACAAAGTGTTGAGTCCTCGGGCATATAATTGCGTCCATACATATCGTGTAAGCTGGCATCTAAATCCACTGCTTGCAGATTCGTAGCTCGCAATGTTGTGCTCACCCACGAGATACAGAAGGGACTCACAGACCTCTTATGCCGGCAACGACGAGTCAAGGACTTTTTGCGAAATTCTGGACCGAGTTCATAACCCTCTATCGTAGACTCAGAACAAAACAGCTTGAAAAGTAAATTAAAAGTGCTCTCGCAATGAATTCAGAATCTACCTGTTGTTCAAGAAAAGAGAGCTCCTCCCTTTGTTGTGCAACAGTTTTCTTTTCCTGTTCAAGTCTTTTCTCAAGTTCTAACAATCTAAAACAGTTCACAAACAAATTTGCGATTTAGTTATTGAGAAAGCCTTTTACTGCACGTTTCATAATTCTCACATTAAACTAACGGCAACCTCCAAACTGCGGTTTGGCTTCAACAAATAAAACTTCAAAGACACCGAAAGATGACAAGAGTTAAGCAAACGATAATCCAAATATGCTGCGTTATCCTGGTTCATCGCAAACTATCATTAGTGAGACATTATTGGAAGATTCTCAAACTACATGCAAGAATGGAGGTATCCAAAGATGTGGAACAACAACCGCCGAGAAATCAGCCAAGAAAACACAATACTCTACCGGCTTGAATGACGGAAGCCAGAAGGCAGTAATGGAAGTTGGCGTTGAAGATGAGATTCCGCAGAAAACACTCAGTAAACAGCACGGATTGAATCTCTGGTCAGAAATCAAGACACATGTTTCTTTCGTTATTCAGTAGTACATGTAGCTCGGATTTGCACTGTTCTGTCATAGTTACGCATTTGTCAACTCAAAAGTATTGACCGCTCGAAGTAAGTTTAAAAAAAACGCAATAATTTCAACATTTTTTGGTACCAATCATTCTTATGGCATAGCTAGCCTCGCGTCCAATAACCTTTTATAAGTGATGAAATAATTGTCCCAAGAATGTAAAAAAATATGTTAAACGCATTCCCGTTTCCTCTATGATGGACAACTTTTGTTGCAACTTACTATCTGCAGAACCATCAAGGTGTGTTGCTTTGTTACCTTGCACTCATCTCATCGTTGCAAAGAGACATTGTTCCAAGTTTCTGATAAGCTCGACTTCGCTCCTCAAACAGCAGTTTATTTTCCTCTGCCAAACAAAGCAGAATAACAAACATATCAAAGGCCTTGGCCTTGTCTGGTCAAGATCTTGAAAAAGCGATTGCAAATACATGTTTTAAAAAAAACTACGCAAATTAAGCACGTAAATTTTTAGCATTCATGAGACGGAACTAACCTTTGAGCCTTTGTGATGCAGTTAAAAGTTTCACAGCCCTAGAAGAGAGTTACCACTCCAGCTTGATGATGAAATTAATGATTAAGGGCCCACTGACGTATTTTTTGGGGTGCGTTGTTAAGGATGCAATGGTTAAGTAATTTGAGAGAATTTGACATTATTTTGGTCAGTTTCCAACTTTTGTAAGCCTATGACCCTAAATATGACGTCATCATACCACGCCCATGGTCACGTAAAGAAAAAATCTAAATTTATCTCCGTGCTACGCAATTTGGGTATTTAATCGATGGTTTGATAATTTGTATTTGTTTTTGCATCCAGCCAAGCATGGTTTTCTTCTTATTTTGAAAAATGTTCTTTTTAAAGACATAAACGATACTGAAATACCCATAACTTTTTCAAAAAAGATGATTTAAAAAAATCAATGCTTAGCTATATTCTGTATTTGGGGGTGAAACGTGCCATGTAAAAAAAATTAATTCAATTTAAAACCGCCGGAAATTTAGCTTTTTTCTCAAACCGGAAGTCAGTTCATTTACGCATGCGCAGTTGATCTGAGAACGCGCGCGAGGAAGGGCGAGGAAAAACCTTCGATGGAAACAACAGTTTGTGCGGTGACTTTTGCTTGTGGGTGGGTTTTCTTGTCAGGTCATGATATGATGACGTCAGTTACCGGAAGTAACATTTCACTTCCTTAGCAACGCGCGAAAAATCCGTCTGTGGGCCCTTAAGAAACTAGGTGTTGAAACTTAAGACCAACGATCAAATTGCATAACATTCATAAACGTAAAAATTGACTTGACAAGAAAACGGTTAATCAGTCAGTTAGATTCCGCAAAGTCGACATCCCAAGTGGGTGGGGGAGATTACATCCAAGAAGGAGCCCATAAAGACGTTAGTAAAAATCAAAACAATTTCTTTATCCAATGATTAAAGATATTCGAGTTCGAGATAGTGGTGTATTTCTTACACCTTCCATCAAACTAGTTACACATCATACCATAAAATCTTTAAGTCAGTGTACCTCTTTTCAGCAACTTTCTTCTTTATACTGAGGGAGGACACTTTCTCCGAAAAGTTGTCTAAGTCTTGCGCAAGTTGCCTTATTAAAACCTAAGGATTATAGGACAACATTGTATCAAGTGTACTGGAGCATTTCATCCCAAGATGCCATATCTATGTAAATGTAAACGTAAATGTTTTGTTTATGGTGGAAGTAGCAAATCAAACTTAACAGAAACATGATCACGAACCCCAACTGGCAGGAGCCAACCAGATGGCTATTTACAAAGGTGTTATAGTTGAATCTGGGACAACTGGAAACAAATCCAAACCAGAGGTTCAAAAGGAATTTGAACCTAGGGCCACTCCGTGCAAACCCAATGCCCCAATCACTGGACCACGCCACCCCTCTCCTCCCTCCCTCCTCTATACTGCAAATGAGCTTTTCTGCACCGCTTAGAAGGAAAGGGCATTGTCCATTGGTTAGAGTACTGAATTTGCATTTCGTTACACTTTAGGTTCAAATATCAACTGGCTTGATTTATCTTCAGCCGAACAGAATTCAACTCTAACACACTTTGTAGCTAGTCAACTTGATGGTCTTGATAGTGAAAAGCAATTCTACTATTAAAAAAAGGCATGCAATTTTTTTTAACCACTCCCCCCTCCCATGGCTCTAAACATATGAGAGTCAAAGGCATCTTTCCCAGATCTGCAAATACACCTTTTCCATTCCTGCCGTTGCCAGTTACGAATGGGTGGTAGAAAACAAACATTGCACATAATATAATTGTTTTATTTTACAGCGATACACAGATTTTACGGAAAGAGATCTTTGCTTCACATGCCTCTTTTCTGTCTTTAACTCCAACACTTCTGTCAAGAGCTGCCAATTCATCAATCTGTCTCAAAGCCTTTTCCTTCTTCTCTTTGAACTCAGTTGCCTTGAATAGAAAAACAAAATGATCGTGTTCAGCTCCATTTGTCCCAAGTGATCACAGTCCCCCCCCCCCCCACCCCCCGGGCATTTGACTATTTTCTGTGCCTGAAAATTTGCAGCGGAAAATTGCACCGGAAGTATCAGGTTTCAAATTTGGAAGAGTTTAGAGGTAGAGATAATAGCATTTGTGAGCGACTGGCTTACAGAAAAACGTCTTCAAAAGTTGTCTTCAAAGGAGTTTTGGCAGCATAATAGGCCATTTTCAAAGCTTGATAACAAAAACAATACAAATATGTTGCAATGAATGTGAAAAATATTTGCATATCATCCACTTTCCTATGTCTTTGTCCTCAGAACCTCCCTTTTAAGCTGAATTTTCATGTATTAAAAAAGGCCAATTCGTCTTTGTCATACTATAGAGTGAATACAATATGGTACGTCTTCACACTCCCGTTTCATTGTTAAAGCTGTACGTTTCTGTTAGAGGTAATCAACCGACACTGAGCAATTTAAAATACATGCAGTTGTAACACTCTAGGCTCTCTTGTTGTTGATAAGTACAATGTATACAGTATCCTTGTTAAACAACCTTTTCCATGTTTCAGAGTTAGAGCAGCTTACACTTGCTTATTGATATTGTCTGACAAAATTAATTCAATTACAAGTCACTTTTAATAGTTTCAACATTAAAGTTGTGTTTTTGTAGTTGCGCAAGTCTGGTAAAAACGCCATCATCATATAAAATGTCACGAAACATGTGGTGGCATGTTTATACACAAGCTTTATTAAAGACAACAGGAGCTGACAATGATGTTCTCTAGTAGGGTTTGACAGACAAAATAATCAGACAATTGGGTAGGGCATTTGACCACCATTTTGGCCCAGGGGGGTGGTAATTTGAACGATCCAATCTTCAAAAGTTCAAATGCCTGGTTTGCCTGTGGTTTGCCCGGGGGGGGTGGGGATGTTGAAGTTTCAAGTTGATTGGCACATTATTGTTTATTATCCTGACCTTGGTTGTTCAAAAGGTGGATAACGCTATAGCTATCCAACGGATAAATCACTATATCCACCAGATAAATCACTGTCCAGCAGATAAACACTAGCAAAACCAATTGAGTAATCCAGTGGGTAGTGATTTATCCAGTGGATAGTGCTATCTACCTTTAGAACAACTGGGGCCTGGACTCTGTTGTTCAAGAGGTGGATAATTTAATGCTACCCACTGGATAGATCACTATCCAGCTAATAAATACTAGCAAAACCAAGTGAATTGAGTTATCCAGTGGATAGCGCTACCCACCCATTGAACAACTGGGGCCTGATTAACTACACAAGGACAAGGATGTTGAAGCAGATACCATTCGTAATGCTGTTGAACTGTATTTTTCAAAAATGGAACTTGTACTGGAGGAATCAAGTGAAACATTTGACATCCATGAGTGATTCATCCCTGTCAGTGAAATATCCTGATCATCCATGTCCAAGCTATCACTCAAACCAAACTGACTACCCACCATGGGAGAAGGAAGACCTTTGGTATCATAACTCTGCAAAAAAAATGTTTACACAAGTGGATGTAATAATCAAGTTTTCCTTATTATTTTGAAAACATTAAGGACGTATCAATAGTCAAGGCAATGTATTACAGAGGACGTTACCTAGCATACATTCTAACATACACTTGTGTTTACTGAAATAAACCATGCATAGGTACCTCTTGTGCCTCTAGTTCCTGCTGCAAGGACGATTGTCGAGAAAGAGGAGTACTGCTCAAACCAGGTCCATTTTGATTCTTTTCAGGTGACAGCTCCTTTCTTTGTTGTAGTCTGCACAAAGAATAAGATAACGAGTTTTCCATAGAGTAATCAACGGAGAATAAAAAGAGAGGAAAAGAAGTATACACAATATATAAAAGGCAAACACCTTGGGTAGTAAAAGCCACACCACAAATTAAAACACACCTGAGTACATTTTCTTGTAAGTCTAAAATACGATTTTCTAATCTGCTTTTTTCCATCTTCAAGGTCTGTAGGAAATAGAACATAAGTTTCTGAATAATGTAAGGCCAATATTGGATATTATGGCAAGTTGTTTATCACTACTAAGACATACTTAATAGGAGTGCAAGGTCTGCCTTACCTCATTTTCAGATGCAAGACCAACAATCATTGAAGAGTTAGTTGAGTTTTCCTGCAAGAATATAGCCAGAATTCTTGTCACAGGCTATTAGAAAACGTTTTTATCATCTATTTGAGTTTTCAAAATGATTGTAAATTTGGCAAAAAACGTGACATTTGTGTTAAATGACTTCCCTTTTGAGCACTGTAAACAAGAGGGTACATTGTATATCATCACATTCCTGAATGTGCCAACAAGTTACTATTAATTGTGTACATGTAGATGCAAAGGTACACTTCACAAAACAGTTACAATAATTATATTATTGGAAATAGTATTTTTCCAAGCCCCTTGAACATCTTATAAAAAAGGTGAAGAGGGTCAGTATAGGGTACTAATATCCTTGAGTGTTTATTTCCTTTGCTGTGAGAACAGTAAAAAAATAATAAAAACAAAACTTAAACATGAGAAATTTTCAAAATAATTAAAGTACTACTTTACCTTAGCAATCATGTCATTCTTCACTCCCTGAATCTCCTGAAGATCACTACAGTATTGCTAAATAAATGAAATGAAGGGAAAAAAGTCATAAATTTAAGTGACAATGATAAAAATTTGTTTACAAAATTGATCATTGTTAATGCAAAAGTCAAGACACCATTGCTGCTGGTGCCAATAATAGTGTACAACATGTCAAGCTGGCTCATTTTACATTCATGCACAATTGGAAATTAGGTTTGTCCTTATCAAATTCAAATTTATTTGAAAACCAATTTGTGGCTGTATAATTATGCTTCATCAAAGACGGAATGAATGAAGTGTTTCAGGATCCTTGGAGGCCAACGATTGTGACTACCACATACACGATTGTTGAAATCGATATTTGTTTTCATTCTTTTTCATCCTAATAGGATGCGAGAAAATACAGGGCAGCAATAAGTAATGATGGAGGATATGAGGTCAAGTGAGAATTATAATCACCTGAGATGTTCAAAAGGTGACAATATATATTATATGTATGAGAATAATTTTAATCATGCAGTTACCTTTTGTTCTGCTAAATCATTCACAAGTCGTCTTCTTTCATCTTCAAGAAGTTCTACTTCTCCCTGGGCCTCAAGAAGCTTATTGAAACAGGAAAGAATGACTTGATACCGACAAAAAAAATATTTCACACTGCATAACCTGCCAAAGGATACAGAAATGGGGTATCCTTTGTTTACAATATATTATATAGAGCAAACTGTATCATCACTGTTTTAACAAAATGTTCTCTGAAGAGATCTCACAACAACAAGTGTTGTTTCAATCTTTTAAAACAGTGCATGACAATAGTAATCCACAAAGCTGTAACAGATTATAAAACATGGTGTTTTGGAAACTGCTGTTATATATATGCAACGATGTTTATGCTTGAGCTAAATACCTTCAAAGCTCATTCTCAAAATCAATTAGCATGTAAACAGGGGGAATCATTCTTGAATTGTACAGTATATATGTCACCTTTGCAAAATCAAGATTGTCAAGACCAACCTTATCACCAATTCTGTTTAGGTTACTTTCATACAAGACACGTTCTTTCTCCTGGAAAAAAAAATTCCAAAAAGTGGTCTAGTTAACAATAAATACTTATGTTTTTGGGTTGCAGCAGTTTACTTGAATGCAAAAACTCTAAAAATAGTAATATTAACTTTAATACCTGTTGGACAGCTTGTAATTTTCTGTTGAGGACTCATCACATAAATGCATGCATGTCTTTATAAAATTGAGATATTTGCATAAACCTGATATTGTTACATTGTTTGTGCAAAGGACAACTATTCCAAATTTTGGTCATTTTATGTTATATATGGCACAAGCAGAATATCAAAGGTATCATAACAACAAAACAATATAGTATCAACAAATGCAGAAGGGTCAAAACATAAAAAGCTACACCAACCAGTTGAGAAATTTTTGTTTGAAAAGACTGGTTTGCTTCAAGCGCATCTGCAACTGTTGACAGAATGAGTCATTTAAAAAAATGTCAAAATGAACTTATGAAAATGAAGTTTGACCAAAAACATCCATAACAAAATAAAAAAAAAAACACTTCAAATTATAATTACTGTGTACTGCACTGCTGAATTAATGAAACCCCAAAAGACATTCACTATACATAACTCCAAAAGTTCTATAAAATTTATTTTATTAATAATAATAATTATTATTATTCTCAAGTCTTTTCAATATTGGTGAAAATGTTTTTAATTATTAATAACATACATAACATAATAATATTATTATTCAAATGGGATAAATCTACAGTACCGGACAGAAGTAACCAAAGAGAAAAATCAACATTGAACACGTTCTTTGAGTGTTCCATTTCGCTTTCTTTCCGAGTTCCCAGCTTGGCCTTCTCCTAGATTTGGAACACATTCTACTGAAAATTCCAGAATGCGAAGAACGCCTTCTGATTTTTGTGTAAATGTAGAATACCTATACATTTACAATAATCTGTATACTGCATTCTTGTTGAAAAGGAACTTGTCAAAAATGGACAAGCTACCATTTTAAACGAGAAAAGGAATCGTTGGGCATAAACATCAGCCAAATTGTCCAGAAACTGAATGCTGAGGACGGGATCATCACGTCAAGAACCGCAGTACATGTAAGTCGATCTCTCTTTATCAAGGTTTTAAAGTTAATACGACCGCCCACACAAGGGATGTAATCTGATACTCATCCGGCACTTTGATGTCATTGACAAAGAATTGAAGAAAGGAAAAAGGATCACCGCCGGACTACTAATAAACATGGAATGCCAGAATGCAAATTGGAGACAGTTTTTGAGTAGATGTAAAGGTTGTTAAACATGGATCAAACAGTGTGGAAAATAACAGAATAGTTCACCTCAAGGTTCTCCTCACCCAGTAAAATGAATGGCTTGGTACATGTACCAAGTAAACCTTAATTATTTATTGTGTAATACTCCCACAACTGAGAGCAAGCAAAATGTACCCCTACATCAAGATCAGGATCAGGTCAGGATCATTTAAAGAGTGGGTCCATTTTATGATAAATATATTATTTTATATATTATACGATACAATAAATATATATTTAATGTGGCTAAATGTAATTTAGGCTAAGTTAAAATCAAGCCAATGCTGGTCAGCGGTGGTCTGGGAATCAGGCGCATTGAGGTGACATACGGGGTTTCTCAATTCGCACGTGCTGGTCGTTTCTGCTGTGTGAGGTGCTGTTTGTTTCAAGCAGCAAGCGTTCAGTTGTTCCGCTTTTTTTTTCGTCTTTCCGTCGTCCTCGCCGTTATGACCGCCCGGCAAACCAACAACAGCTTAGCAGCGGCTCTCTCTTCTCTCAGTGCTCCATCAGCGCCGGTCTCCAGTACGAACACAAGCGGTACGTCTTCAATTGTGTCTTCGCAGTCCAGCGAGTCTGTTGTTGTTTCCTCGCCACTGGTGAGCGTTCCGGCTTCGGCAAATCCACTTCCGACGGCCTCAACTGCTGTTCTTTCACCTGATCTGGTGTCTCTCATTAATCAGGCTGTTCAGTCGGCTGTTCAGGCTTCGCAAAGGCAACCAGGACCAGCGATTGCGGATCCCGTCTCCTGTCCTGGCGCCAGTTCGTCATCTGCATCGTTGGGCGGTTTAGCTTCGACGTTTTTCGCCGCTGGAACGGGCTTTCCGCCTTCCCTTTCAAGCTCGTCGACCTCAGGTAGGCTTTCTCCTCTTGTCGTACCTACTTTTGTATCTACTTTTAACGCTCCGGTCCCGGCAATCGTCTCGTCTTCGGGGCAGGCTTTAAGTGGCGTTTCTGCTCATTTGCCACCATCCATTGCACCGCTGTCTATTGTGAACTCGTTGGCGGATCAGCCGTTCGTCGTGGGCCCGGGCTACTCTCCCGTTCCTGCCAAGCTCGTTATGCAAATCCGTGGCGGAAAATTCGTTGACTTGTCGGAACTTTTAGCGGCGAATTTGGTCAGCTCAGAGACCGAGCCTCAGTTAATGCTCGATGGGCGTTTGGTTTTATCAGCTCCCCCGAAGAAACCTCGTCGGCGTATCGAGGATATCACCACTTGGACGGAAGCCTTCACGGTGTACTCGCTTGTCCTAACGTCGTTTTTCCCTCATCGTTGGAAAGATTTAACGTTGTACAAGTTATTAATCTTGCGGATTTCTCGCCAGTTTAGCGGACGGGTTTGGCTTGCTTACGATAAAGCTTTTCGCGAACACGCTGCGGCGACTCGGTTGGCCGATTGGTCGACCATGAACGCACAGCTCTTCACTTTTCACGCCGGTGGTGCTTCTCCTCGCAGCCCCAACCTCGGCACGTCGCCGGATTCCTCTGAACCAGTGGGTTCCAGCTCTTCGAGGATCCCTTGTATGTCCTGGAACAAGGGAAGGTGCACCGCCCCTTATACGATTTGCCGCTATTATCATCGTTGCAGCACGTGTGGCGGCGCCCATCGTTCTGTATCATGCAGTTCTAGACCAGAACGTAAGCAGGAGAGTTCTGTCAGGCGCAGATCTCGGTCTCCGGCATTTAGTGCCTCAGCTGGCCAAAAAGCACGGCGTCAGTAACGACTGGCTCCAAGAAGTTTTCCCCTTCTCAGAACTTTGGAACATGTTGCGCGTACTTCGTTCATTATGTAGTTAGTCATTATGTAGTTAGTCGATTGCTCAGTTAGTAGTTATGTAGTTAGTCGATTGCTCAGTTAGTAGTTATGTAGTTAGTCGATTGCTCAGTTTGCTCAGTTAGTCGATTGTTCAGTTTTATTAGAATTTTTCACGGTTTTCTTTGCTTGCCCCTGTTGTGCTCTGGGCTTGTTGAATTAAACTTTTCTCACTGTTGCTGTATTGCTGCCCTTACTTCAGGAGGGGGGGGGGGGGGTAGGGTCGTTAGCGGGGAATTACCATCTCTCATTCTGTTTCCTTCCAGTCTCCAACCCCTTGCCCCCGGTGTCCGTGGTTAGCCCTCTAAAGCCTGAAGTGTTCGCTGCCAAGTTGTCCCAACATCCGGACCAACATCTTGTCGCCTTTGTCTTGGACGGCCTCAGGAATGGCTTTCGCCTGGGATTTCAGCATTCCAAGAAATTAAAATCAGCTAAGTCAAACAAGGCCTCTGCTAATCAACACTCCGAGGTCATTGACCGCTACTTGGCTAACGAGGTCTCCCTTGGGAGGGTTGCAGGACCTTTTTCCTCCCCACCTTTCCCTCATTTGCACGTTAGCAGCTTTGGAGTTATCCCTAAAAAGGGTCAACCAGGCAAGTGGAGGCTCATAGTGGACCTGTCATCCCCTGGTGGGCTAAGTGTTAATGATGGCATTGACCCTGACGAGTTTACCATGCAATACATCACGGTTGATCAGATCATTCGTATGATCTCAAGCTATGGCTTAGGTGCCCTGATTGCTAAATTCGATGTTGAGGCAGCCTACCGCAACATAGCTGTCCATCCATCTGATCGATATCTCTTGGGTATGAGATGGCGGAAGCACTATTATGTTGATTTAGCGTTACCATTTGGCCTCCGCTCTGCTCCTTATATTTTCAATTCTGTGGCGGACATGGTGGAGTGGATTCTCCTACATACACACAATGTTTCTGCGCTGTTACATTATTTAGACGATTTTATTACTGCAGGACCGCCGGATACTAACCAATGTGCTGAGAACTTAGCCACTTCCATAGCTGTTTGCCGTTCCTTAGGACTTCCACTCCACCCGGATAAGTGCATTGGCCCGTCCACGCGTTTAGTTGTTTTGGGCATTGAGTTAGACTCAGTGGCTCAGGTGGCCTGCCTCCCCTCGGACAAGCTCCTTGCTTTACAGGTGCTGCTGCAGTCGTGGCGGAATCGTCGCTGGTGTACTCGGCGCGAACTGGAGTCCCTCATTGGCCACTTACATCATGCCGCCAAGGTCGTGTGGCCCGGTCGTACCTTCCTGCGTCGTATGATCAATCTGCTCCAGTGTTTTCGTAAACGGGACCATCCAATCCGCCTGAATTCTGAATTTCACCTGGATCTTCAGTGGTGGCTTCAGTTTTTGTCCTCTTGGCATGGCGTCTATTTTTGGTTGTTTCCCGGCATGTCGGCCACCCCTGACCTCGAAGTTACATCGGACGCATCCGGTTCCCTTGGCTTTGGTGCTTACTTCAATGGGGAGTGGTTCAGCGGCGCATGGGTTTCTTCTCAAGCCTCTCACTCTATCGCCTATAAAGAGTTGTTCCCGATTATCATTGCCGCTCATGTTTGGGGGCCCCACTTCGCCAGGCGCCATGTTCTGTTTCGCACCGACAATGAGGCTGTGGTTTATATCCTCAACTCTAGAACATCCAGGATTCCCGTGTTAATGCGCTTGCTTCGCCATCTTCTCGCCTCAGCGGCTCGTTTCAATTTCTCCTTTGCCTCTCAGCATGTTCCGGGGGTTCATAATTGCATTGCTGACGCTTTGTCCCGCTTTCATTGGCAGGAGTTCCGGAGGTTAGCACCCCAGGCTCAGTCGCTTCCAGTGTCCATTCCACCTCATCTCCTGGAAGAATTGATTGGCTCTCATTAGAGCGGCAGTGCCAGTTCCTGTTAGCCCATGGTTTGGCTGACTCCACCCGGAGATCTTACGCATCTGGCCAGAGGAAATTTGTCAACTTCTGTGCGCATTTGGGCAAGTTGCATCCCAGTGGCTCCCCGTGCCCCACCGATGAATGGACATTGTGCCTCTTTGCCACTTTTCTGGCGGGATCGGTTCAGCACTCTTCGATCAAAGTTTACCTTTCAGCAGTTCGTGCCCTGCATATCGAAGAAGGCTTCCCAGACCCTCTGGTGAACTGTCTACGTTTGCAGCGGGTTCTTCGTGGGATCAAACGGACCCAAGGTTCCCCTGAGGCTCAGCGCCTTCCTATTACGGATCACATTTTGATGATCATCTTTAGGTCTTTGGATTTATCAATTTTCGACCACTGCATGTTTTGGGCCGCCTGCAACCTAGCATATTTCGGCTTCCTCCGATCTGCTGAATTTACTGTTCCTAATTTGGCTAGTTTCACCCCGGCACTCCACTTAAGTGTCGGTGACATTTCGGTAGACTCTGACGCCAATCCTTCCTGCCTGCGCGTGCGGATTAAAGCCTCCAAGACTGACCCTTTTCGGAAAGGCTGCTTTGTCCACATTGGCCGGGGACGCTTTCCTCTGTGTGCCCTTCAAGCTGTTTTGGCCTATTTGGCTGTGAGAGGGAACTCGGGTGGCCCTCTCTTTCTTTTCCAGGATGGTCGGCCCCTAACTCGCGCTGTCCTCACTGCTCGTCTCAGAGAAATCCTTGCTGGAGCGGGTGTGTTGGGCAATTTCTCCAGTCACAGTTTTCGCATTGGTGCGGCCACGGTGGCAGCTCGCAACGGCATCCCCGATCACCTTATTCAGGCCTTGGGTCGTTGGTGTAGTTCAGCTTACCAGTCGTACATTCGCACTCCATCCGAGTCATTGGCTTCCCTCTCTTCTCATCTCGCGTCTGGCTCAGTTGGCTCGTGACCCAGGTATACGTGGGAATTCATGCGGATCACAGGAAATCATGCGGATTGCAGGAAATCAAGCGGACCAGTCCTCTTCCGTTTTTTAGGGTCGCTTGTGGCTCGCTTGCGCCTGCCTGCGGTGTCTGGCCAGGACTCCTTTAATCAATCGGGAAGTCCTTGGCAATTTCCTGGTTCAGTTCCTACCTCAGGCAGAACCTTCTTCATGCCTCGCGGCCGGAGGAGCTGTGGCGGACCTTGCTTTAGTGCCTCCTTTTCACCTTGCCTCGGTTAGCAGACCTCTCAGTCTTATTTCATGATCAGCTTCATGGTACTCGGGTAAGTGTCGTCCAGTGTCGTGTCTTGAGCTGGGGGTGGGTGCTTGTGTGAGTTTGGGTGGTGGCGCAGGTTCCACGTCATCCCTGTTCGCGGCCCCTTCGCCTTCCAAGCACCCTTGGGGTGGTCTTTGGGTGGTGGCCGCTCGCAGAGTTGCCGTGGAGGCCTGTGTGCTCTGCTCATGGCCTGTGGCTCAAGCCTCGTTGCACGCCCCGGAATCGCCGCCCACTTTGGCAGGGCACCATCTCCAAGCTCGTCCATTGGCGATGAGTTTAAATGTGGCTAAATGTAATTTAGGCTAAGTTAAAATCAAGCCAATGCTGGTCAGCGGTGGTCTGGGAATCAGGCGCATTGAGGTGACATACGGGGTTTCTCGATTCGCACGTGCTGGTCGTTTCTGCTGTGTGAGGTGCTGTTTGTTTCAAGCAGCAAGCGTTCAGTTGTTCCGCTTTTTTCCCCTTCCCTTCCCTCCCTCATTGGTGGATTCGGTAAGTATAGGGTTGGTAAGTATCTCCACTGACTTGGTCAGTGTGACGGTGCCTGGTGGGTGGTGGCCGCTCGCAGAGTTGCCGTGGAGGCCTGTGGCTCAAGCCTCGTTGCACGCCCCGGAATCGCCGCCCACTTTGGCAGGCACCATCTCCAAGCTCGTCCATTGGCGATGAGTTTAATATATTTTATATGGAACTAAGTGTAAAGTAAAGCCTAGATATAATTTAAGACAAAATAAACAACAACACAGAATTTTTACCTTTCAAACAGTGTGCCATCAATGAACAATTTTGTCCACGATGAAAATGTGGTTTCTTCCCCACCTTGTAGCCCTCACATTTTCTTGTAACGACTTGCAATCGATGCAGGCGGTATAAGAACTTACAAAAAATTGTGGGCGTGGAGATTTAAAGCATCGACACACGAATTCCTTGTGGTGACAATCTGGTTGCAATGATTACTTGATATCAAAAGGTAATTTATTGAAAGAGAAATGCTCTTAAAATTTAATAAAGGCCACATTGTAATCTTGTTTATTATCAAGTTGTCAGCAGAAGGTAATTATGCGGCTTTTTTTGCTGTTTTCAAGAGTGAACGGCAAAACGTCAAGGGGCTTTTAGAACTAAAACATAAGACTTGAATCATTTTAAAACGAAAATATAACTGATTTATATTTGTTTTACAACAGTTTTTAAACTCCCATACGGTAAAAATAACAGGAACGCATTCTGTACTATAGGGACGCGTTTCTCCTCCAAAGTAATTTTCGCGTTCCTTTGGCATTCCCATAGCGTTCCATTTCACGTTTAATTGGCGTTCCCCAAACGTGTTCCCTGCTAAGGTTATTTCTCTCCGGTACTGTACATCAGGGAATGTAATTAAGTTACACCTGGCCATTTAATATCAATCTTTGATTTTAAATCTTGATAAAAACTCATTTTTTAATAAAGTAGACCATGCCTACTAGGAGCCCCTAACCAATACATTATTGGATCTTCAAATGTACATGCATGAGTATACTGCAACACACATCACGAGGGAAGAGGCTCAATTTTATATGCAAGAGAAAAAACAATGCAATCATGTTACTTCTAACTAGTGGGGACTTACCAGCTTGCCTTAACTCTGAATTTTCTTTCTCCTTTTCTTTGTTTTTGTCAATTATTTGCTGACAACTAAAATTACAAAAAAAAAGTGGTTGACTTATATGAATTCCCACTAGATCTCATCCTGCGAACTTAAGTACAGGCAATCACGGTACTACTGATGAACGAGTATCACAAGACTAAAATGATGGACTAATTCATCAGATTTTATAAAATTTAATTGTTACACATTTAAACTCATAACCAATCGATGAGCTTGGGCGTTGGTGCCCACAAAGTTGGTGGAGCCAGGCAATGCTCTAGCATGAAGAGGAGGTCTCCATGGCAACCCTGCGAGCAGCCCCCACCAGGCACCGTCACACTGAACCATTCAGTGGAATACTTACCGACCCACTACATGTACTTACATGTACCTAGCCCATACCTCAAGAGGGAGGGAGGGAGGGATGGGAAAATCAAAGCACAAACTGGCACGCAAACAGCAAGCTATTGGAATAAAACACTTGCAAAGAATTGCAAGCAAGCAACTGCACATATAAGTCAGGAGGTACCCCTGCTAGAGGTATCGGGCCACCCCTAGTATAGCTGGGGAAACTGCTGACCAGCATTGCTTCGAGGTTAACTTTGCCTAAATTACATTACCCACATAGAACACAAATAAAATAATTCATTATTGCATTTGACAGGCAAACATCATCCAGTAGTTATCCTATGATTGATTAACTATCGGCCAATAGCAGGTAAAAAGAACCTCCACAAGCTGTTGTACAATTCAACCACAGATTCAGTGTTCGACACTTACTTTCTTAGTAATTTGCCCTTTGGGCAACCAGTTTTGTTTTTTTGGTTGCCCATGAGTTTTTTCGGTTGCCCGCCTCCTAAATACCTGTGGCCCATTAATTAAAACTCAAAGGGGGCTTTTAAAAATGTCAATTTTGAGTAAAAATGTGTGCAAAATGGACTTGACAGACCAATGCGACTCCTGCTGTGTCCATGGTGTTCTGGTAGCCTTCACAGTTTTGCTTTGATAAGCATACATAATTTTAGCATTTTTTCTTTTCTAAAAGACATCAAAGGAGATTCCTTTACTATATCTCTCTGAGATTAGGCTGGTTTTGAATTAAATGCCATTTATCCAATATTATGGTCTATAAGCTTTTCAAAGCTGGTTGAAATTGCCTGACAAAAGGTAGAATTTTGGGTTCCATTGTAACAAACTTTTTTTTTTTGCGTGGATTTGAAGATGGCGGCTACGAACATGTTCCTTCTTCCAATCTGTTTTGAGGTTTGTACCAATATATTTTTAACAGAAAATAAATGACAGCAAAACGATGTAACATTGTTATTTTTTTATCATGTTTGCAGCAACTACGTCATATTACTAGTCACAATCTTCATTGCAAATCAAATCGTTCCGCAAAATATTAGTCGACCAAAAATTCTGATTGCACGATCGGGCAAGTCTTATGGTTGTTTTACTTGCCCACGGATATATTTTGCTTGCCCCAGGCAATCGGGCAAGCGTTAGTGTCGAACACTGACATTGTGTCATAAATTCTGATTCTGATCATAGATCACCTTCTCAGTTGTTTTCTTAAACTTTCCACCTCTGCAGTTAACTGACTGTTCACCTCTTCAGAGCTTTCCATCTGATAAAGGGAAGACAGTAATACATTTTGATGGCCAAGGAAATTTATTTGTTCTTTTGGAAGCTCAAATGTGAATGCTCTAAAGGAGGAGGACCCTCATTCTGGACAAGAGGGATTTTTCTGGCTAAGAACTACATGTTCATATCACAACAAAACAGGTGCCCAATAGACCATTTTCAAATTCTCACGGCTGGACTGGATCGAGCATGAAATGGAGGCTAATGCAGGCAAATCTTTTCAATACAAATTAATTTGCCTGCATATTAGCCTCCATTAATTTTTCATGCTAGATCCAGTCTAGCTGTGAGAATACGAAACTGGCCTATTTGGTATACCTGGTGAAAGGCAAGGCAATTTTGCACTTGCATCATTGGGTCTCACACAGATGAAAGATAATGCTTTTCAGTAGTATGAAGCAACTGTCGGAACTGCTATTCCCCCTTGAAATGATGCTAGCCAGTTCCCAAATTTATATGGCTTTGCATATACATGTAGGTACCAAAGAGAAAGAAAGGGGGAAAATTTTATAGAGTAAAGAAACAACACTGTAGCACTGAGCTACAATAGCTAGGCTTCAAACAAGCAACCCCTGGGATTGGAGTCCAGCATGCTACACACTATTATACCATCACGCTTCTACCTTGATCAAAGCAGCACCAGTGTTTTTTACAACTCCTCCAAATAATTAGCCTGTTTATATTTATTTGCTCAAGTTGATTTTAAAATAAAAATTAATTTAAACTTGACGCATATGTACATGTATCATTTCTTAAAAATGGCTTGCAATCATAGGTACTTTGACTGTTATAAAAAGCCTCATTTTCAATTCCTGGTGTGAACTGTGACTACACCTAATTGATTCACTTTGTTTTCTCTTGATGTTAATGTATCATGAACCTATGTTACAGTACTTCATTTTACATACTTGTGCCTGGATTGTATTGTGTTGTTCCATCAGACGCTTGTTATTTAGCTGTAGGCTTTCAATCGTACTTATCAGCTCACTTGGCCTGAAAAACAAATTAAGATACTTACAGTCCAAATCAATACTATCATTTCAAAATGGCTGTCATTAAAGTATGCAAATACATGTATAAACATGTAGCTTCTTTACACTTTTAATACCAATTATAGTGATTCATTCTTGGCTTTTACTTTGATCCCGATCAAAGAGTATATAACACAATAGGGCTGGTATGCTTTTCCTGGCTTCCCTTCTAGTTATCTGCAGTATTATTTTTATTTATTTTCATTTGCCCAAAGTGGCATCGCATTTTATATTTACACTGTATGCAAACATACTTTTTTTTAAAAAATGCATTAACCAACCAGTCTCTGTCTGGAGATTCTCCTCCAAGTCCCTCCACACTTTCAGAACTCACATTTGGTGTGCTTGTTACTATACAGGGATTCAACAAGAATTCAGTTAATAACTAGACTTCAACAATTGCATGCATAAATTATCTTTTAATTGACATTTAATTGTATAGCAAGTGTTGATATCATCTTCCTAATGATTAAAATACTTAAAAGGTATTTAAGAAGTCAAACAATGCCAGTGCTATGCAATTACCATGGCTGCCAATAATGCTCTTAGGGCCTCTGTATGGTGTGGTCTCTGGTGATTCCTTTAAATTGAAAACAAATTTAAATTGTAAAATGAAATTAGATAACATGATACACATATGCTACAGTAATTTCATGGCAATGGGTACGAGAAAAAGTGGAAAACTCAAATTCCCAGGCAGGAATTAGACCTATAACCTTGGTGAGTCCCAGTCAAATACTCTCTCCATTAAACAATGTGCCCTCTTGGTGATCTGGATCACTTATAGACAAAGTGCTCCACAAGTCAGAAAGCTAGACAATGTTATATGATTCAACTTGATAACGCAACTATTGGAGGTGTTGATGGTGTAACGAACCTGTGAGAAATAAATATGCAAAATGTGTGGCAATGGGTAAGCAAACAGCTGAAAAGAAATCCCAGGTCTGGTGCAATAAGAGATAATCATGGCTTTTATTACACTTTCAGAGTTTCTGTGGGAAGAATCACTCCTTTCTTTCACATTTGCTTGGCTCATGGCCAGAAAGATTAGAGTTCTTCCTAGGGTACAAACTTGCTTAATTCAACCACTGTCCACCATGTTGGACATCATTGCTCAAAACACATTAACCATACAAGTTACAATATATTTGCCAAATATAAATATGTGCCTACAGACTGCTTCCTGCATAAATGTCCTTGACAATAATATAACAATTGTTTCCATCCTTCTCTCCTTTAGGCCCTGTCCACACATACCAAGCAGGGCTCGAAATTAACAAAAAAATCTAGTCGCAACTTTGCGACAAAATACGAAAATTTAGTCGCAATTTCGCTAATTTTAGTCGCAAAATCCCCGTGCTGCATTGTGTTGTCAGTGGTTTAGCAAAAAATATGAGCCCGCAATACCGTATTGGTCGCAATTTCGAGCCCTGCCCAGATATTTTTTAATCCTGACCGCAACTTTTTTCCTGCAGATTCCAAAATTCTCACGTCCACACGTACAAATGTAACATATCAATTGCACATGCTTTCTATAAGATTTGAAACTAGTCCAAGAACAAGAGAAGTTACTCGTTCAGTGGCCATTCCAAATTCTAATGTGTATTCAGAAATTTCCACTCTGGAGAGCAGATTTAAAAAAGTTTCAGATTTGCATGCCAGATTTCACCAGATACATGTGGAAAGGGCTTCAATGGGATTGCACAATAACATGGTCTCTTTGAAATAATCCACCCCCAAGTATTCAGACAAGTATTCGACATGGTCAGTTTCAACATAGGAAAGAGGAGCAGAACAAATATGCAAGAAAACAAGGCACTGATAGCAGGAGACTGTTATTGCATGATATTAGATACTCTTGCATAATTTTTTGGATGATTTTATAAGGAATAACACCCTGCTAGCAGAGCCTTTCTTTTGCTTGCTCGATTTTGGCTTTCTCGAGAAAGGCTCTGCATGAATCGAGTAAGATCTTTATTGAATATGCGATGCATGTTGCCAGGATACAGTCTCGAACCCAAGCCTAACACGCCAGATCTCGCGGCCCGCGGCCATCTTGGTTTTTCATGCCAGCGGGCTCAATTATAACCATCGGTTTTGTCACTAAACGGACGCTCGCACTGGAAAAACCGGTTTGACGAGAGAAAAAATGTTTGACTAGTACAGAAGTTCAGGCTGCGGCGGCTTCAAAGAGTTGACGCGATTCGGGCAGAGCCTCCTTTTCTCCTCCTCAGTAAAGAAAAAGACAAAAGGAGGCTCTGCTCGCAGGGTGAAGGAATAACAACTGCACCACAAAAAAACCTTACCATGCAATTAACAGTAACAGGTGAAGGGCAATGATCATCTTCAGCATTAGCAAAACTTTAGAAAAATACCACAAAAAAATCAGATCAATAACAGGAAAACCATACATAAATATATATTCATAAACAACAGTTACCTAAAAGGGCACTTTGAAGGCTGTATCATTAATTTTAGATTAAAAGATGGCAATTTGTGTTAGCCCTTTGTCAAAACAATAATGCTCACTTTCCAATTTCTTAATCGTGGTCAATTTTCCACATCAACCACAGGCGCCCCAAGCTGAAAATACGTGGTGTATGCGACAGTTTGTGTATATAGAGAATTGTATGGGAAAATCACTGATCGTAAAAAAATTGTGTAAATAACTATCTCATTTGAAATAAAGTTTTCCTTCCTCAAATGTGTGACCAATTTGTCTCTTTTGGCGAGTTTCGAGCCATTCTGACGCCGTTTAGTGAAGTCATCCGGAAGGCCATTGCTGAAATAATGGGAAGGCCGGTGACTCCATCCATCGCTGGCCAGACCTCACTCCACAAATCGTTTTCTCCTCAACAGGAAAAGTCCCGAATCGCAATAAAAACAACAGTTCCATAAAGCCCAATAAATTTCACTCCAAATACGTGTGTTTCGGCGGCCAAAAGACTCGTGGCGAACGAAAACTTTGCCTTAAAATTCACCTCTTCGGCTTTCCTCAGAGGCTTGTGACCGGGTAGTCAACAACGGTCTGGCCAGGGATGGATGGAGTCACCGGCCTTCCCATTATTTCAGCAACGGCCTTCCGGATGACTTCAATAAACGGCGTCAGAATGGCTCGAAACTCGCCTAAAGAGACAAGTTGGTCACACATTTGAGGTAGGAAAACTTTATTTCAAATGAGATAGTTATTTACACAATTTTTTTTACGATCGGTGATTTTCCCATACAATTCTCTATATACACAAACTGTCGCATACACCACGTATTTTCAGCTTGGGGCGCCTGTGCATCAACTCAGTTGATTAACCCACAGTTTTTTTTAACTAAGTGCCTTTACCCATTTGTAATTCAAGTTGGCATTCAACAATACACCAGTGATGAAATGTCTTACAGTCTAAAGGAGGTAGTTTCTAAAGAAACTGTGGTGCTGCGTCAGTGGGGAAGTAGCACACGAAATCTCTTGGTTTTATCAGCGGAGTTGATAAATGTATGTAACTTGACCACCGTACAGGATAATGAAAGCTGACGTTTCGATCGTTAGTTCTTTCGTCAGAGTGCTCTGATGAAGGGCTAACGCTCGAAATGTCAGCTTTTATTATCCCTGTACGGTGGTCAATTTACATTATCAATTCCATTGATAAACCAAATAATTTCGTGTCTTACAGTCTAGTAGACCATGTATAACCGTCCCTTTACAACAGAAGGGTTCACCCTCTTGGTTGCACCACAGGTAAAACCAGGTCAAGAGGAGACCATATGGGGGACATGGTTGATAGTGTCTATTATTAAAGCAAATGAATATTACACAAGATTAGAACCTTTCCTCAACTCGATAGTCACTGTGATGTTTAAGTGCTACAATTATAGATGCTATAGTATGGTTTTGGTTTAAGGAAATCGCTGTGCTAACCTTTTAAGGACGTTCACGCTAATTGTTTGTGTGCAACTTTTACTGCGCAGGTAACGTGACTGTAATATGTCATGCATTACTTCTAGCATTACTTAAGATCTTATGGCGACAAAAACACAGGGGAAAAATTTCCAGGCTGGCAAAAGAAAGGCATGCTTATTATTTCCAATTCATCACAAAATGTTAAGGAGAAAGGGGTGGGAGGCTCGAAAAGGTCTGGAAAAGGTAGTTTATCGAGTGGTGGCTGAAAGTTTTGAAAACTCGAGGAAGATTGGTTTTAGTCAGCAACGTGGTGTAAATTTAATGGGGTTGAGTTTCTTTTAATGTTATTACACTACATATATGAACATCTTAGTTCAAAATGAATGCATGTTTTTGAGGTTCTTTTCCTTTACTTTCATGAAAAGAGAGCTGAATTGTATTGTCTTCCGCACTCACTTGAATAGTGCGGACCTATGAGGAAACAACCAGATATTATATTTCACAAAAACTGCACTCCAGAAGATGAGCTTTACGGCAATGGAGAGATATGATACAAAACACTAACCAAATAAAGATAACGCCTGCTTGAAACTTCGTTTCTATGCTTGAGAAGGGTTTTCTTTTGCAAAAACCTTTTATCGATTGATCCTGTCTTGGGTTCCAGTCTTTCCCCGACAGGTCACGCAAAAATGTGACAAACAAAATTTTTCAAGAGCTTAGCAACATCACATCGATTTTACTTGTTTAGATCATCGGTGACCCCTATTTTTTGAGACATGAATATCTTACTCTTCTTACATTCTAAAAATATGATAAAATGAAAAAAATCACAATGTAACAAGCTATCTTTTTTTAAATTTTTCTTTCCTTGTGTCCTGAATTCCAAAAGCGGTTACAAGGGGTAGCGCTTGCAAAAATTCTTGTTGAGGATTAACTCTACTGTTTACGACATCCCCAACGGCATACATTTATCTAAAAAAACCCACTCCTATATTTCTAGGCACGGAAACCTTCACTCTGACTAACATATTATTTTTGTGGTTTTCGACAAACGAGTAGATGAGGCTACAACTCATTATGATGACCCATCTATCAAAATTAGGGCATTTTTCCCTTGCCTTTTTCTCTGAAACAAAGTCGGTGGCCCCCCAGTTTTTTTCCATTTTTGGAATAAGCAATTAATGAAGCTAACGTCAGGCGAGAAATGAAAACAAAATCAGTTTGGGAAGATTTTCGCGCAAACGTCCTTAAGTGAAGCTTTCAGACAATAAAATCGTCTCAGGTATCAAGTCCTTACAGTGCAAATTGCGCCTTACCAATGGCCACCCAACAAACTTTCACATTTGACAACTACGAATAAATATTATGTCAATCATTCAAATTACAACTGTGCAAAAGTTGTACGGAGGTGTGAGTGTCAATCAAATTCGCACACCTTGATTGGCAGATAATTTGTAAAAAACTTGCACTGTAACACTGATTAATAATGTCAGAATCTTGAAGTGTCAAAACCTTTGTTTTCTAATTTCAGATATCCACTCTTTTATGCCTTCCTGGAAGGAAGCCAAATCTATCTCAATATTCCTTCCATCTGGATCCCATATCAGCGACAAGTCATCCAGATTTCCTGCAAACTATAAAAAAAGTTTTAATGTTACTTATCAGCAACAAATTCTACTATGTATAGATGTTCAACAACCATATTTACCATAATAAAGGCAAAACAGACTGTTGCCTTGATACATGATACACTCACACTCTTTCTGTTACATGTATCTACTCTATCTAAAACTACACTTTATATTGCTAAAAACAAGTATGGGAGGCTAGGATAGAAATGAAAGGAACTATTTCCTATCCTGTTGATCGATGAAAATGTTCTTCATTCCTTCAGGCTTTCGATAAAGATAACTTAAGAATTTTGAATTTTGAAACTGCATCAATTTTTCTTCCTATTTGACAAGATTTACATGTTAACACTGATAGAGATGCATGTGAGCTACCTGAACTCCCCACAACCAGTGCTCAAATTTAGAGGTCGTCCAGTCATCCCAAACAACTAGAAAGTTCACTGGGCAATCAATTTTTGGTAGAGCTGCCCAAAGAAAAAACAAAGGACAACCCAGCCAAAAATAGAAAATAATTACATAAGCAATACCCGACTAACTTGTCAGTTTTTCTCTTGTCAATGTCCATACAACAGCAGCGTAAAGTTAACAATTATAATTAATTTGCCGCAGCTGAGCAGTTCCCATATTATGTTTTGAATATCTCCCGCTTTTACAAAACATTGTCAGATAGGAAAGTACAAGAAACATTAAGTTTTTATATATATATATGTAAATATATATATATATCACGAACATGTAGCCGATATCGATAGAGATCAAAGACTCTATTTTGAAATGGCTAAAACTGAAACCCAGACTTCCACAATACTTAGAACAACGTGATACTCAAGGTCCATCACCATGCATCTCGACATACCGCACATTTAATCATTATGGACAACCAAGCATTTATCAGGACAACCAAATAAATTTTAAGAGTTTATCTGCCCGGCTTTTGAAACAGGGACAACCTGGAATCTTTTTTTTAATTTCGAGCACTGCACAACTATAAAATTTTGAACATGTTCTTAAATGTAATAAGTCTTAATAAGTCAAATTGGCCCAGGATGGGTAGGAACTAAAAGCATAGGCATAAGTACAGATCAGCATGCAAGTTTCAAAACATAACACAAATAATAATTATTGATCAACATTGTCGTTAAAACATGATAGACCGTACTATGCAACTTTTTCCAGAGTATTAAAAGATATGTGGTCGGTCTACTTCAAGTCTAATTCAAGTTAATTATTCATGCATTGATCTAAATTATGCAAATATGTGTTGGGCAATATTGAACACACACGCACACACAAGAGGATAATATTATTGAAACACTACTATGGCAAAAGAAATTGACACACTATAAATGAAACAACACGGCATAAGCTAAAATGCACTGGATATAAACACATAACTTGTTTTCTCTTCCAGAAGCAAAATAAAAGCACTCATTCAATGGCTTCCTTGACACTCGTGATTCTAAGTCAACACTGCCGACAAACGTCCAATTCTTTTTTTACCTTCCTAAGAAGATAAATAAGTTTCTAAACGCTTTTAAAACAGCTTTTAATGGACTTAATAAAGGAATATCCCTACTCTTGGACGCCGGTTAATCTGTTTATCTCATGTTTAGAGTCTACAAAAAGGCCAAATAAAATTTCGAAGGTAAACAAATGGATGGTTAAATTTCAATCGGACGCGATATTAAACACGGGATTCGAAAGTAAGTGAAAGGCACTTGCAAACACTAATAAATGAACAAGTAAAAACCTTATTCCTCTTCCACTCTATCAGATCCATAACAGGGAAATAATCAGTTTATTTTATACGCTAATCAAGCCTGATGGAAAATGCAAAGATCGATCGAAACTTGGAAGACATCTTTAAACGCATGTGAAAACGGGAAAATTTCCGGCGCCTTATTTTTATCCTTACTCCATGTAAAACCAACAAACCGTAAAATTACATAATCCAAAAATAATTATATCGTTTAAACTAAACAAAAAACGTACATGAAGCGTGTAATTGCTATAAGTCTTCCAGGAAAGCTTACCTCTTCAGTGCCGTTGGAAATTGCGTTACGCAGGTAATCTATAAGCTTAGAAACGGAAACTCGGCCCGAGTGTTCGGCATCACATGCATAAAACAGACTGTCCAGTATGGCTTCTTCGGAAACACTAGAAGGGTCATCTTTGTCTGTGCCCTGGAAACAGGAAACCGTGCAAACGGATTAACGTCAACACGGATTTACGCAGAATGTAGAGGTTATACTAGCACAGTCAAGACGCTCAAAAGCAGCCTCAAAACAGTCGTAATTTTTTTAGAAAGCATTTAACCTGAGATAAAAATTGTACTTGTTGAAACGAATGAAAAGCTCACCGATGACTCCATGACCGACAGAGATAAAAGTTATTTGGTCTAAAACAACCTCTCCTTCGCGGCCTAAAAACCCTACAGGGTGAAGTTAAACGCCACAGCAATGCGAGCGCGATAATTTTATCACCCTCGCACGCTTGCATATGTTGTGGCAAAAAGCCTCACATCCTTTCCCTCCGGTATGCTTTTTTTTTTCAAATCTGGAAGACGCTTCGCGAACCATGACATTTCAAATTTGATTGCAACAAACACCCGCTGAAAAGCAAACGGACAAAGAATTTAGGAAGTCAAATTAAACAAAACCCTGAATCAAGCGCGCCATTTGTTGACTTCTTCCAAATATGGGTTTGGATTGTCTACATCACCAAATATGGAAAAATGACACAGGCGCAAAAAAAAGGGCGCGAATAACACAGCCTAAAGGCTGGTTTACACGGTACGATTTGTCGGCCGGTTTTGTCGGGCCGATAAATCGTACCGTGTAAATTGTGTAAAACGTGTAATTTTCCTCAAAAGATCTTGCCGTTGCCCTTTTAGTATCCGCCATTTTTAACGCTTTAACTTTTTAAGTATTTATGCGCAGAACCCACTCGCATACCCTTTGATTGACATGGCGGTTTCTCTCGGTGTGTCGGCCCGACTTCATAAATCTGTTGCACTGCAACAGATTTTTTGATTCGGACCCATTTTCGAATCTGTTCCTCACATTATCTGTTCCCTAGAGGAGTCTTCCTGGCTGGCAAAACTACAGATGCTTTGATTAGCTGGCTGGGAAATTTTGTTATTGATAGAGGTTTTGCCTGGGAATTACTGACTTTTTCTAGCATTTCAACCCGAGCTGGCTGTAGAAATTCTGAAGACTGAGGACGACTTAAAAAAAAAAACAAAAAAAAAAAAAAAAGAACCCCTTCCCTCTCCCAGACAGTAGTCACAAACATACGACGGCTGGTCAGAGTGATTGCGCTTGCGGAAAAAACCTGTTTTGTCCCGGTTTTGTCGCTTTTGTTTGGTCGTTTTGGATCGAGGGTTTGAAAGCGCGCGGAATCCCTGGCTGGGAAATAAATTTGATCAGCTGGCTGGGAAACCAACCAATTTTATCTAGCTGGCCGGGAAATTTCTTGTGTGTCTTGCTGGGAAAAAGGAACAGATAATGTTTTACCAGCAACACTGAAAAACACCTGAAAATGCCTTAATAACATTTCTTTTCATTAACTGGGGTATAATAATAGATTTTACGACAAATTGGTCGTTAGGTGCCCCTGAAGAAAGTTACACGAAGAGGAGAGACTCGGAGGACTGCTGCTTGACGTGATTTGACAAATGCACATGGCAATTAAAATCCAGAGAGACAGTACGATTGGTATATTTTTTTGGTAAAAAAGCAAGTAAAGTAAGCTTTTATGTTTCTCTGCTGACTCTTAATAGAAGGTTGTATGCTCAAATTTAGAACAAGAAAAATTGTTTTTGCATTTCTAGTCTTGAAAAGATAAACAAAATAAGATTACGTCCACTTCCAGATAAAACGAAGTTATACAAGGCAGTTGAAAAGAAGAGGGGTGAGAACAAGTTCCCACCTTCACTTTTTATATCACATACTATTACTGTGAATGAAAGAAGGTCGATCATCATTTGCGATTTGAAGCTGAAAAAGCGAGCCTGCGAAGTACGCAAGATTTCGATGTTTTGGCCCCTATTTTTTTGCTCGCGGCCCAGAAGCCGCGGAAAAAACATCGCAAATTAATCTGAGCCGGAGGAGCTCGTGAAGAGAGTCTTTTGCAGTAACTACGTAAAGTTGTCCAAGAGCCTTTGCTGGCACTAATTCATTTTCTTGCTAAACCTAGCTAAGAATCCTGTATCGGGGGAGCAACGAACTTATTCTATTCTATACCGTGCTGTGATTGTCAAAACGTTACATCAGACAAACACCAGTTTGGCACCCGTTCAAAAGAATTGTTATTTACAAAAAGGAAACTATGGCTTATCGGAACATGCATGACAATCTAATCTTGCCATTGCGTGGAATGATTAAAAAAATATCACTAGCAATATGCCTTTGTTTGTAGTCTTGGCACACTGATTCCACACATGAAGCCCTTAATTAAACTTCAAAGAAAATTACAAAGGGGGCCAATCAGTGAGGATGAAAGTACTCATGTTTCACCCTTAGATCATTCCTGCTAGTGAAGACAACTGCATGAGTGTCAAAAGACATTTGGCCTCGAGTCCGGCGTAGTATTTTAAGTTACATTTCTTACCATTCCAGCTGGAAGTAGCATCAGACCATGTGGGTATTGGTACAGAGTGCTTGACATTTGAACATGCGCATTTGCGAGGTACACAAACTGTTTTGAAAACCAATTGTATTTGTCGCAACGTATGACATACTAATATTTCTAACTTTCGAAATGTTTCGTTTTTCCGAGTACCCTTTCCATTATTTGCTCGTATTTTACCCTTCTCGACAAAATCAGCCGGCGACCAATTACACCACACACAACAATTAACAATATATGTGACGGAGATTTTTATTGTCATCAATCTGTCATCTAGAGAGAACAGTCCATTTGCAAAATGTCTCCTTCAAATCTTTCCTAAAACACGGTCCATAAAAAAATCTAACTTAACACTGCATCACTGATAAAAACAACTGTAAAAAAGGCCTAATTCACGATCCTAAAAGCAAGGTAGACAGCTAAGCTAAAAAACGTCAAAACTAAAATAAAGCGAGAAACCGCAAACATCTTGAATTTTCACATGAAAGAAACTGCAACTTTTCGCGAATGTAGTGGACACGGTGGGCGATAGTTTCCGACCAAGGGCTGGCCTTGTCCATTTTCGATGGATCTAAGAGCTTGCATCTAGAAAAAAAATATGGAATATAAGTGATGCTGAGAATAATTAACGGGACACTCGTAACGTTTTCAAACATCATTTAGGACGAAGTTGAAAAGTCAAGGAAGGTGGTCAAACAGTTTAAAGAATTTGTCATAAAAAGACTGGTAGCTGTATGTAAAGAAACCAATAGTTCCTGATTATATTTTTAACATGCGATGAAATCTGTTTTTCAAGACCGGAATCTGCCGACTTGCAACAAATAAAAGGCAAGTTGAACACGAACGTCTAGGGTCACACAACCGGAGGTTATCCCGGTTCAACTACCTTAAAGTGACTGACCTATCAAGCTTTCAGTGTCCAAAATGAACGATAATACTTCACTTGGAACAAATTGACAATGAAGATTAATCCTTCAATTGAGGGACAGACTTGGTTGGATAAACTTCTGCATCGTGTTGGATGTCAAAATTGGGCCTGCATGCATCTAATTTGGTGCATTTCTGGACATAAGTGGAGACGACATAGCTCTTGACTCCAGGAGCCCGTTTCTCGAAAGTCCCGAAACTTTACGGGCCATTTTTGGGTGTCGCAATTCCCTTTGCATCTCGTCAAACTTCTCCGTTTTTTTTTTCTTTTTGCTACCTAAAAAAAGATCGGCTCTCCAAAATAAGCGGTTAGCATTGCAGTTCCACAAATGGCTTTTCGGGCCCGAAAAGTTTTCGGGACTTTCGAGAAACGGGCCCCAGGAGAGAGTCCTTGGAGCTAACTACTTCATGATCAAATGCATCTCTAAGACAAACGAGATTCCCGATAATTCATGTACTTTTAAACACCTGAGCTGCGGAGACTTCCAAAGGTTCCTTGATCACAATCCATTTGACACATTCTAATAGAGGAGGGGTAGTCAGCGAACCATCGTACGTATAGTAATCAGCCAAATCTGAAGAGAATAAAACGAATACTGAATGAATAAGTACTTCATATTTCACTCACTTTGAGGGGCCAATGGAAGGAACAATCAATACATCGATAAACATAAATATTTAAAATTTCAGCCACTGAGAAGCAGGTCTCAACTAACTCGCTATTACCGAGTGTAGCCAGAGTGCTAAACTAGGGACTATACTGAAAACTTGAAGTGCGGATCTCAAATCCTGCACCCTAACTTCTTGGCCATACAGGAAGGAAATTTTTATCTTATAAAATTTTTATCTTATGAGCGAAGCGTCACGATACTTCGAGTAAAATGGATGTCGATTAAACTCAATCCTCAATTTCCAGTTTGCAATTGACGTCAGCTTCAAAGCCCTTTTGTAATTTCTGGCCTTTCCAAAAAATAATTTATAGGAACTATAGGCAGCGGTTTGATCAATTTTAGAAGCTTCTTTCTACCGGCCTTGACTTTCGACTGACAATAAATTAAAAGAGCAAGCGAAGAGGGAGCGACGAGGAGAAGGAACGAGCAACCCAGGAATTATAAAGGATAAGTGTGGTTTGCTCAATACATCTCTTCGCTAAGTGCCAAGGCATGCTAATTTATTCTCATGTTTTGGAATATTTAAATCTCAGGACCAGAATTAAACTAAGGAGAGACTGATAACTTGGTTAGTTCTTTTTCCTCAGTAGTAAGTGTCGAGTTTTCTTGCCAGGATGAACCATTTAGTCAATTACATGTCACGCACGACTTTGTTCTCAGGACACCGTCTCCGAACGACAGGTCATTGGTCACTAATACGTCGTGGACCATATAGTAGGAAAATTTTGCGTCTTGTGTAAGCTGCACTCGTATAAATGGCACTGTTGGAGTCTTGTGTAATCTACAAATGGATTATATACCACTTATTAACCGAGAAGTGAGGTCATTACAGGGAAATCTTACACCGAGGCCTTGATGTATTGACGGAACGATAGTGAGGTCAATACATCAATGCCGCGGTCTGAGATTTCCCTGTAATGACCGAACGGACGAGTTTAATAAGTTATTATTATATGGCCTTTTTATTGCTCAGTTTTGGCCTTTTCTTCGTCCTTTGGATAATAAAACTAGCTCTCGCTGTGGCTCTCTTCGTCGCTCCTACTATAGAAGTATCTGTACCAGTTCTTCTTACAGCTATTGAAAGTATAGTGTACTTTGTCCATATTTTTGTTGTTTTCACCCACGCACTTTTACTCTCAACTCAAAAGAACCGTCCAGTCGAGAAAAAATTTCATAATGCCTGGTCATTACAACAAAATCTTGCCCGCTCAGCAGCCAATCAGAGCGCGTGTACTATTGTAGCCATATAATAATTTCCGATAAACGCCCTCACCTGACTTCCAGTCTGGACAAGATAAATTGCCGAAGGGATTACATTGAAGTGGACAGAAAGGAAAATTATGTGTATTACCGCGTAAGAAAAATAAATAAAAATAAATAAGAATAACAGAAGCCAAGTGGCTAAATAAATTTAATGATTTAAAGTCAAGTAAAAAGCGACAAATGATCTCGATCATTTATTTTACCTAGCTAACGGGATAAATGTGTGAAGCTGAGAGAGAGGAGGGGCAAAACCCAAGAGGGATTTTCACTCGAAGACACACTCGCGCGAGTTTAAATCCCGCCAGCCACGCAGGCTGGTCTCAGTCTGAATTTGTAACATGTTGCACAATTTTTTACCTTTGGGTAAAACAGCTCTCATGTCAAATTCCCCTGGTAGAGCCGCAGAACTTCCCTGAAAAACCAATCACAGTGAAAATTGTTGTGGCGGTGGGAAAAATGTGATGCGATAAACAAGAAAACATTTTATAGGGATAAGAATAACTTGTGTTTGTAAGATATGCTTACCGCCTTTTTCACTTTCGATAGCATGTCTGTTATTGGCTTCAAAGCAGCATTTTCTGCGCCGACCTGCAAAAACAAATCGAACTCAGATAGGCCGGTTGATCGACGCTAACATATTAGTCTTTTGCGATTCTTTCGAATTTACCAAAATGCGTGTGGCTAGTGCCACTACATGTACATAGTAACCCCCGGGGGGGGGGGGGGGGTTACTCCCCTATATGGGCTATATAGGTACGTGCCGCGGAATAGGGTATGGCTTTTGGAGGTTCTCGATCCTTAAATAGGGTATCCTTTTCGGCTATGTTGGCATAGTGTCCCGGTGTGATCCTTAGATACGGTGCCTAAATTTGTATCAGCAAAAATAGCAGGAAAACAAATGATTTGCCAAAGTTAAAGTATTGAAGTTCCAGGTATCTCACGGAAAGGAAATAAAGATGACCTGTTCAAGCTATTTTGAGTTTTTGTTCTTCCTTTTTTTGTCATTTTTCGGATTTGGGCCTTAAATAGGGTCAATTTTCGTTGGATTGTTCCTTAAATAGGGTCAGGGTTTAAGACCCTTCGCGGCACACACCTATCCGGACTTTATGGGAGTACCCCCCCCCTCCCCCCCGGGATAGTAACCAAATTTAAGATTCTGACGGCAACGTGAGCAAACAATACACCTTATTCCAAAATGGCCGCCATTTTAGCTTGCAAATTAGCCACTGTTGCCTCGTTCTTAAACTTAAGATTCAAAAGAATATTTAACCTTAAACGAGGCAACAAGAGCTAATTTTCAAGCAAACAATGGTAGCCATTTTGGAATAGGGTGAATAGAGAGCTAAAGCATCGCGTTTGCGAGTCGTGAAACGGCAAACAGAAACGACAAGCTACTGCTTGTCATAAGACCATGAAGCTGAAAATCCTCTTATTCTGACTCGTCTCTCTCTCTTTCAGTTGAGAAGTTCATTAATATCTGTTGCTAACAGGCAAGAAATGAGCTCATAACAAACAAGTTCTTCCATTTTCAATTGAGTGTCCAAAGTAATTAGCGAATTGCATTGGTTTTGCATTTACTTCACTCAATGATTGGTTCAAAGTTCTCGCGTCATTTTTTCAACCAATCAGAAGTGAAACCAAAACCAATTGTGGCTCGCGCGTGCACATTTTCCGGCGCTTTGTCACGGTCGGCTACGTGTAATTGCTTCGAGTTTTGATTGGTTTACTGGATTGTCTCCGACCTTTTTGATTGGCCAAAGTAATTACTTTTGTTTTGGTTTTACGACAGTCGATTGAAACTCGCTCTAGTGAAGAGTTCTTTATCTCTGTCTTTACTTCAAAATAGTTCTGGTCAATTTAGCTGTAAGGACACTTTGCCCAAACTACAAGAGGTGACTGAACGAGACGGAAGAATCATCTAAGACTTGTGATAGCGCAAAACTATAATTTGAAGTCGTCCCCCTACCTTTAAACTACTTTATTAAATAGTCCGGCCAGGAGGTCATACGTTACCTTTAGAAAAAATCCTAACACGCTTAAGTCATTGGGGTTTCCACCTCCAACAGCTGCTTTGAAGCTGCTATGAGTTTCACAGTCCCAGTGAACCAAATGCAACTGGAAAAGCGATAAAATGATTAATCAGTTTTCAAAGACTGCAGCTTTTGGGGTTGATATTAAAAATAATAACAATAACAATAACCGTGAATAACAATAACCATAACCATAACGACAACGCTAACAGTAACGATAATCAAAACAACGAAAATAATGCTGCAACTCCAATAATATTCCTTGGTGACCTGATATGCGGCTGTGATCGCTGGGTGAACTCAAACACGAAAGGCCTACCTGCCTACAAAATGAAACTAACAAGAATCTTTTCTCCACCTTCTAGACATCAAATTCTTCATTTCATTGTTTTCACCCTTTTGTTGTTCTTGTTTTCCTGGAGTCGAGATTTAAACAGCTACTCAGGCCGATGATAAAAGTCGAGCTTTTCTCACAAATGACCCCAAAGTCGTTCCTAGGATCTTTCTTCTTTCCTTCCTCGCTACCAGCCCATCCTCCTTGCCGTATTTATCTGATGTACACAATTGTTATTTTGCTCTAAATTTGACTATTATCATTAATTTAGAAGACTGAAAGCTAGATATGGATTATAGGAAACGGTCATATTTGTTTGACAAGACAACCCAAGTGTATGGACATAAGACTGGAACCTGGGAATGTTGATTAATTTAACCCGTCACCTAGGAACAATATTTTAAACACTATTAATTTGATAATGCTGTATTATCACTCGGCAACAAACAATATTAAACACTGCCAAAGGTTGGTTACCAAACTTCACGACAAAGCTCAAAGGTTACGCCTAATTAATCTATCTTAGGCCTAATTACTCTTCAGCAATAGGCCATTTTCGAAATATCGAATATTCAGCTTAATAGGGAGGAAATAAGGACAAAAACAATAGAAACACGTTGGAATGAACCTATCACCCTTGTCATCACTGCCTCACTATCAAGCTGAATTTTAAGATATCGAAAAAGGCCTATTATAATATTCTATGAGAGACTCAATTTTTTTTTTTTTTTTTGGAGAGAGAGCGGTGTCTTGATCTTCAGTGGTGAAGCGGAGTGAAACGGTTCCTATGGAGTTGAAACTCTGGGTTCAAATCCTATCCACGGGTATGATTTTCATCTTCCTTATTTTCTATGCTACAACAAGTCCTTGGAAACAGTGTCCTAAATTACCGATCATAGTCAATTCAGAGCAAATTAGCAATCGCATAAATATGGGGAGGACGACAGGGGCGGGAAAGAACGAGAGAACGAGATGGCGATGATCCTGGACTGTATCCAGCCGGCACGAAGACCTTACTTAAGTGTCCATCGGAGAACCAGCCACTTAGCGCGGAGTTCATTATCTTCAATCATACCTCTGCTGAGTACATCTTTCCATTCACTCTGTGTTCAGACCCCTCGGAGTCCTTGTCCCCCCAATGAAAATGGAACTGCTCGAACTTGTATTTCTTTGCCAATGGTCCTCCTGATAGCTCTGCAATGAAGCACACAATATATGTACAAGCTACAAAGAGCCACTTTCATTCCTAGAGGCTGAGATTTATTCAACCAGCACTGACGACAACGACCTTGCCGCTTCCAAACTACATTCAGAAATAGAGCGAGTTTCAATCGAATGTCGTACAACCAAAACCAAAGTAATTACTTTGATCAATCAAAAAGGACGGAGACAATCCAGTAAACCAATCAAAACTCGAAGTAATTACACGTAGCCGACACAAAGCACGGGAAAATGTGCACGCGCGAGTCACTATTGGTTTCACTTCTGGTTGGTTTAAAAAATAGCGCGCGAGAACTTTGAACCAATCAGTAAGTGAAGTCATTATAAACCAAAGCACTTCGCTAATTACTTTCGACACTAAATTGAAAACTGTTCTAAAGGTAGTTTTTTTCTCTAACCTCGATTTCACTTGTTTTAATTTTTTTTCGAGGATTTCAGGAAAATAATGTAATCAGCCAGGGGTTGTTTTAGAAGAAGATCGAAGCCTACAAACATTACGATGAACACGTCTCACAAATAAATCGTAGCCCTCTGTATTTTAGTTTGCATTTGTCTGACAAAATGCCCTAGTGTTCATTTTAAAATTGAATGTACAAAAAAACGACTATGTCAGTTATCGACCCCCTGGTCTGTCTGGGCCGGGCACATGATCGCAGCAGGGAACAGGAAATGTACGTCAAAATGCGGCGGTTCGCGATACCCTACTCTGTCTTTGATCGCATACTCTTCGATCACCAAGCATGGTTCAATCCTACAATTGAAACCAGTGGAAGAACAGGCAAAGATAAAGATAAAGTCCTTTACTAAAGAACCAGCTGTCTACAGCCGTAATAACTCGTAAGACGTAACATCTATACGCGAAAAATAAGCCAAAATTAAGGACGGTGCCTACTACTGTTATTGCGCATACGTCCTGCGCATCTCGAGACACTCGGATTTCCTATGGGTGGTGCTTATTAATACAGAGATATTTTTGCACGGTTCAAAACTATGCAGAGAAAGCAGAACTTAGCTAGTGCTCTTGGTATCCAAAAAGAAAATTGGGGGTAACCATGCATTTTTCAGAGAATGCCATTCATTGCTTTGCATTTTAAAGTTTTCACAAATGTTGCCACCCTTACTTGGGTGGTTGGTTGGCCGCATCTCAGATATGCTTTAAGGTGACTTGCGCGATGCAAGTTATGAGCTACGTCAGTGGTTGTTTGACTCTGTAGCTGTGTCGTGCAGCTCGAGTCAAAAGACGCACATTTCACCCTTGCTCGCCATAGAGTCTCCAGTAGCTCAGTGGTTAGAGCATCCGACTAGATCACGGAGGGTCGTGGGTTTGAATCCCATCTGGGGGTCGGATTTTTCCGAGTTCCCAGTGGGTTTCAACAACATTTCACTTCATATGTGTATATCACTCTAACATTTGCTGATTAATTATCTTTGAAAAATGTGTGGTTACCCTCAATTTTCTTTTTGGATTTCAAGGATTTTGAGGGGCTGCTCGCAGTATATCAGGAAGCTATTTGTTTGCTCTGCAGATGCTCGAAGGTGGATAGAGCTTGTTAACAAAGCAGAACGTGAGAAAACTGACGTACAGACAAACGCGTTTACACTAACATCGATCAAAGTTCGATCCATCGGCCGGGCAAGTGAGGGACGACGACTCTATCAACGTGTTCTCGAGACTGAAATTACGAATATTCAGATCTATCATCTTAATGACACATTCATTTAAGTCCCAGAACGTCAGTGTCAGAAAATAGACACCGGCGAGCGAGCATGTGAGGGAAATGAAGGAATGCGTGCGGCACCCAAAACCCTTGAAAAAAGACATTGAGAAATTCGAGTCAGAACAGACCCTAGACGATCGATGTCACCCAAGTGATATTATTAGTCATCGATAAAGTCCACACATCACTGAGTTTCTATCGAGCACATGAAGGTCTTTATTGGGTGTAGGTGACAAGTTAGGAAAGGATATGGAATCCGTCGACTCTATTTTTGGTGAAGCTAATCTGAACAAGCGATGCAAGTGCAAGCTAACTCAGCAGTGTTTGGATCACAGAAACCTTTTACTTTCTTACAAAAGATACCCACTACCAACAACATTAGCAATAAATGTTCCTCTTCACGGTTTTGCTCACTCAGGTAAGATTGTGGTCCCAATATTATTATTTAAAAGTATCTGGTCTACACATCGTTATTTGCCGAACCCAAAATGGGCACGATCATGTGCATAGTGCCATATTGAAAGTGACCAAAATCCACGAGGAAAAAAACAATTTGCCCTTCAAGCTTTCATTTAAAGGTTGGTTCTCATATGATCATTACGAGCCCTACGATCGCTGGAAAAAAAGTTCAGCGATCGTATCGATCATATGGAAAAAGGGTGTGCCATTTAATATTAAAGGAATAACCGTCACGTCGCGACAAGCGCCGTTTACGAAATCGAACCTCTGACTTCACACATTGTGTTGAGTTGATATCAATGACAAAGATCATTTCGAAATTAATTAACTAATTGCTGGTTTTCACTGTCACGTAACGAAAAAATAAAATCAAAACTATTGCTTAAAACAGTCAAGAATTGGTGATATTATAGGAGATTAATAGCTTATCTACTTTGCCGAGTCTCAGGTCTTTGCGATCTTTCGTACTCAAGTTAGCCGTCAAAATGTTTTACACAGATTTATAGAGCTCAGTATGGAAACGCCATAGTTGTGTCCTGGAGAGGGACACAGTAATGGCGGCCGGAAATCAATCAAAACATCTGGAATTCAATTCTGCTATAAAAATCGACCCGTTCGCCCTTTTGAGCTAGCAGATATTCACATTAACACTTTTCACAATACCACAACAGTTTAGATTGCTAAAAATCACTGAATGAGTAATTTTTTTCAAGCATACTTGACACATTCTCTAGGCCATCTTGATAGCCTGTGGCGTGAAAACACTGAATTTATAAAAACGAAGGTTGCTATCGAACTGAAAACCTTCAAAAGGAAATATATTTAGCATGTTTAATGACCAAAGAAAGCTAAAAACTCCGAGCCTCAGTGATTTTACATTTTAGAATATTGATGACGTCACGTGAAAACCAGGTTTCCCACGTTGGTGATTGGCCAAAATTTCCTGCAACTTTCTAAGCCAATCAGAAGCAATTGTTTAACACTTGTCAACAGTCTCGCAACTTCTAGCACGTGTCTTATGGCTGGTTCCTTCGACCGTATCTGTTTGATGAGTTGTACAATATACAATGACTTTATTTTGCTTCGAATTTAAAGATAGCAAAAGTTGTTAATATCTCCAAAGAAAAGAAAGATGACGGAGTAACATGATTAAACTACAAAAAAATTAATTAATTAATGGATTATAATCATATTACAGGGGGCAGGGAGAGACGAGTTCAAACAAAATTTGTCCCAGGATAAAAATTTCTGTCAAAACGTCGTTCTTTATCCCCTCAAACTCTCTCTGCGTTGTATTCAAAGAGCTAGGGCTCAACTACATACCGGTGCCTAAACCAGCTAGAAATACCACAAGGAAGGAAAAACGATGACATAACACAATATAATTTCCATCTGACATTGCTCAATACGAAAATTAAAAGAGCTAACGTCTGTGTCTGAAATGAGCATAAAATATTCAATTTACGTCTTGTGAAGTAAATGTTAATCCCAAATCCTTTGTATTGCTTCCTTATATTGAGAACAGCGCCACTGACCTCAAACCACATCAAATTACATATTCCCCTGTCACAAAAGAGCTTCACTTCACAACCCCAAAAAAAGCTATGTAAGAAGGATTGGAGCGATCCCATGAGGTTAACAGAGAAAACGTAGTCTACGTGACCTGAATTCGCTCTCGAACATGGATTCTATCATCTGAGACAAATCTCCAAAAGAGACGTCTGGCCTGGAACAAATTACTTGTTTCTGATAGAAAACTGCGCATGCTTTGTCTCTGAATTCTATTAAGGGAAAGTGCAAGATCAGGATGTAAAGAATGTATCTTAAATCATCACCGAGGCACTTGAAAAATAATAAAACCCTCAAACATCAATAGTAAAGGAAACACCTAATCTCATGCAAGGACAGATATGCCTTGCATGAACGATTTGCAGCTGTGGTTTCTAAGTAACCCCTGTAATAAAATCGATGTCCTAACGTAAATTCCGTCGTGTGTTGATACACAGAAAGACAATACACGAGAAACCCAACGGTTTATACGTGACCAAGAAAACAATCAACGAATTGAATGGTAGAGCTTCCGCTGCTTTACAATATCAAAATACACATAAAACGGGGGGAAACCTGGAAACAGGCAACCGAAATGGCAAAATACAACCCTGTCACAGCGATCTTTAGTCCGGCCTGATCCCGAACGGTTTTAATAGAGTTAGTCAAGGATAATTTCCGGAGGGTTTCAGTCGATAGTTCACGCGTTTTCGTCTCTTAACAGTAACTCTGGCACACGTCAAAAATACACAAATGTAAGTTTGCCTAAACATCACTCTTCCGCCACAATGCAAATATTTGAAAGTTTGGTGTAGATATTACCGAGGAGACGTACGGTTGGTGCTTCCCGAAAAAAGAATTTAAGACATAAGGCTTAAAGTCTTAGACCACGGTCGTAGTTGGGTTATACGTATCTGTAAGAATGAATTACATTTGTCTCTGGGATTAATTCAATGCGACGAGAAAAGATGAAGGCTATTTGCAAATTCATATTCTTGAATACCAGATGAAAAATGTTAATATTACCTGATAAATTGCTAGTGGCGTCTGGCGAAAACTGAGCGGTATGTCCATTATTTAGAATCTTGGACATAGGAAATGGAGGATAAGATGCTTTCAAAGGCTTGAGGTTCGAATCACGCTTCACTTCAGGATCGATTAAATCGATAGGTGACTGGCGTCTGCCATTGACGGCGATCGGACAATCTTTGTACCAATTAGCAGGACCTGTTTCAAAATAAAAAAGGATAGTAAATTCCGCTGTCCTCTCTAACAGACTTTCATTTAGCGTAAAATTCCAAAGAAAGCCAACTAGATTCTGAGCAATGCAAACCAATTTTGAAATGTTTATCTTCCAAAGAAGAGGAAAAAATAATCATAAAGAGCTCACCGTTCTCTTTGCCGTAACCCCAAGACATCCTTATCCGTTCTCGACAGCTGAATATTGTTCGTCTTAGTTTGACAAACCAGCGTCTTTCTGGGATAAATTGGATGAATTAATAAGTTAAACCTTTTTTAACAGGTTACTGTCCAATAGAAAGACAAGGAATAAAACAATATTTCATTCATATTCAATGTAAGAGTGATAGGAAACTGTTTGGCACGTGATCCATGGTACTTACACTTGGAAAATCAATCA
>NC_090885.1:27251411-27258911 GCF_036669925.1 Montipora capricornis
AATACCACAGAATCCTTTTCCAGCGAAAAATTTATTGAAACAAACAACATATTTGCTCTTAGAGGAGAAAACCTCTTCCGATTTGATTGCGTGCGTGAAGACAAGAAACTCAATCGTGTCAAATTACATTTACTTCAGGTTCAAACCCTTTCCTGAAGAACCTTTTCCTTGAATAATGATGTACAAAATAGTCGACAAGCTTTCTTTCAAATAATTTTCAAGTATTTTTATTACCTGACTTTGTTTAACCCAAAAGTTACCAGATAATTTTCCATTTGATTAAAGCTACACTCGTGATAAAACATTGGAAATACAGCTCACTTTGATTTCGGCTCGACGGGCGATAGATTGTTGTCGAAGTCCATTACTCGCCGCTTTTAAGATTACAGGTATTTGTTTTTACCGCCTGCCTAGTTTATCCAACTGAATTTCCATTACTGAGCTCCATAAGGGTATATTTTGTTTAAAGATCCACTAAAACGCCATTCGCGTTACATGACTTTCGATGCCATTGCAGGTTAAGTTTATCATTCTACTGTGTCCACCAGAGAAATCTACGCGTTTCCTCTACCCTCTCTATCCTAAGAAAATACGAGCAGACGGCTCTATGCACAAAGACACCACTTAGCAGGGGAGTGACAGGCAAGACTTTTACCGACACGGAAAAAAAAAAAACACCCAACAAATGCCACCCATTTTCCGACTGATTGTCATACGGCAACCCAGTAATTATTCCTGTATACAATAAGTACTACTTTTTAAGATTCTTGGCGAACGTTCTTGAAAAATGCAACTTCTTACACATCTGGCATGAGCGCTCTTCCTGTCGGTGCCTCGAATACTTATGTGAAAATCGCAAGTTACATAATCATAAAAGTCATAATCTGCCTCATTGTCTTGTTGTCCTGTGTTATGTAATCATTAATCACTGATAATTAATTAATCATTTCCCAGTTCAATTTTGGCATTGGTAAACAGTCAATAGAATTAAACCAATTTCCATGACAAAACATTTGCCGGAAGCTAAATATAATAAACTCAAATGCTGCCCAAAGGATACTTGTCCGCAGTATTTTATTTTTTTTGTTTTGAGGATCTCTTGTAATACGAGTGCCAATCAAAGAAGATTTCGTCTGCACTTGAAATTTTACGTAAGCAAAAGGAAAAGTTTCATTGCCCGATATCCGATAAATGGTGCTTTATATTGGTTTCCAAAGCTAATGCTCCTTACACAATACACGCTTCATGTCCGCTCCCTTGTCGCTCAGACATCGTCAGCACCTCATTCTGGATTCGATCGATTTATTCTCGGCTGTAAGAAAAAGAAAGCCTTACTACTTGCGTCGGGATACATAAACAAAAACAAGACCTTCAGCCAAACTAGTGCTTTTCAGCGCATATTTAAAAAAAAAAAATCACGACATGAACTTGATGTAGCCATTTCTAATTCCGTCTTTTTGGCTGTGGAAGAGCTTTTCAAAGTATTATTTGACAAGTTTGAAAACTGTAATGAGGACAAAGGTCTCTAGAGTGTTTTCACTCACGTGATCAGTAACCCTTGAGCGCTTACCATTTGAATGAAATTTTCGGTGAGAATGTTTCGACAAATGGTACTGCACGTTCTGGGAATGTGCTGCATCATTTGCCAAAAAAACGGGTTGTTCCGGTTGAAAAACAAATGAAAGGAAAGGAAAGAAACTTTATTTAAGTGTCTAGTCGTTCTAGCACCGGAGCGCTAATTGGGGACACTGTAAAGAAAATTTATAGAATATAAATTACAGTTAATGATACAACCTTTAGCTTATTAGAGCCAAGCTAACAGCAAACAATCATGTATCCGTAAATGCTAGCAATAATAGTACAGGGGCACAAATATCATTTAAGGCCGGGACACACTAGGCGATAAGTCGCTGCGACACGTCGTGGGGACAAGTCGCCGCAACAAATCGCCTCGCATTGTGTGACACGGATAATTTCATGAAAATCATTGTCGCTGCCGCAGAATTTTGTCGCCGCGATCAGTCGCGCGAATTCAAACCAGTTTGAATTCATGCGACTCATCGCAGCGACAAAACTAGCGAGAGCAGCGTTGTCGCATCGTGTGTCCACTTCCGGCGACAAAATATAAATGAACCAATGAGAGAGCGTCATATGGTCAGCCATATTGAATTAGAAAACTAGTTCACATTCCCCCTCATACGAGATCACTGCGTGTGCACCGAACAGGCGTCATGTCGCAGCGACTTGTTTTGCAAAAAGTAAAAAAGTACACATGGAGCAACTTGTCGCAGAGACATGTCGCTGCGACTTAACGCCTAGTGTGTCCCGGCCTTTGGCCTATGGGCCTTATGTGCAGTCAGTTATTGTCCAATCACAGCACTGGCTTTTCCCTCTGTCAATCATAGCGTGTTTCTCCCTTTGCTTCTGTTCAGTGATTCATTCTGTTCTTCAGCTTTGACAAGAATCACAGTTTACAGCGATAAGACTGTGTGTTTGTAGCTGTTTAATGCGCTTTTATTGCCTCTTTGAAGCGCTCCCAGCAAGTTTCTGATTGAGCAAATCATGCTTTCACGAAATCCTGGAGGATGTTTGACTTCCCGCCAATGCGAAACCCAGGAATAGAAACCCAGACATCCATCGAACAGTGTTCGGCTTCCGGCCTATCGCCTTTCTTCACTCCTTATATTACAATACTGGATACCTTTGACAGGAGTTCGAAAACGTCCTGTCAAACCTACCTTTGGCAGGAGTTCTAAAAACGCTTGAACGCCGGCTTCGGGACCTGAAAACACACCATCAAGCGGTTCCCAAAATGTGAATACCTCAACAACCTACCTGTAGACAGCCACGAACCAACAGCACAAGGACGCGATTTTCCCGATGGCCAAATGCATACGATAAAACATCTGAGGAGGGACATTATGCAATAGTTCAAGGTTTCACTCCCCTGCCTTCTATTTTAGTGTTTTAGCCTTGACTGCTCAAGATTTTCTTGTGTCTTTAACGATTCGACTCCCCGATTTGTATTTTATTGTTTGAGTTTCAACTGCCCTGAATTTATTGTTATTAGAGGTGCAACTCCTCTCATTTTTATTTTATTGTTTGAGCTTCAACTGCCCTGAAATTATTGTGTTAGACTCATGTTAATTTTACTGTTTGGGCTTCAACTGCCCTGAATTTATTGTGTTGTTAGAGGTGCAGTTCCTTTCATGTTTATTATATTGCTTGAGCTTAAACTGCTCTGAATTTATGGGTTTCGACAAAACACTGACCCCCGGTCAACTGACCCCCCTACTGAGCCCCTAAAAAATCAATGGGAAAATGAATACTGCTTACTTAAGCCTCAACATCCCTTTTTAAACAGCATTGTTCAACAGTATTTAAGTCGAAGCACCCTTTTTAAAATGGGTGCTTAGACTTAAATATTGCTGAACAATGCTGTTTAAAAGGGTTTTTGAGGCTTAAGTAAGCAGTATTCATTTTCCCATTGATTTTATAGGGGGTCAGTAGGGGGTCAGTTGACTGGGGGTCAGTGTTTTGTCGAAACCCTGAATTTATTGTGTTGCTAGAGGTTGAACTCCTCTGTGGTTTACTGTAGTGTTGTTAAACAGTTCTGCAACACCATGTAATTGTATTGTGTGGTTAAATGGGGCAACTCTTCTGATGTTTATTTTAGTGTTTGAGTTTAACTGTCCTGACTTGGTTGTATGGCTAAAAAGGGGCAACTACCACAATTTTTATTTTCCTGAGTTTAAACTGCTTTGAATTTATTGCGTGTTTAAAGGGGAACTCCTCTGATGTTTATCTTAGTGTTTGAGCTTCAACTGCTAGTCTGCAGAATTTATTGTGTGTTAAAAGGGGCAACCCCTCTGATTTTATTTCAGTGTCTGAGCTTACACTGCTGTGATTTTATTGTGTGTTAAAAGGGGCACCTTTTCTTGTGTTAATTTTAGTGTTTGATCTTCACTTGCTCAGCAGAATTCTTCAACTGCTCTGAATTTTTTGATTGGTTTAAGGGGCAACTCCTCTGATTTTTATTTTGTGTTTGAGCTTCAACTGCCCTGAATTACTTTATTGTGCGGTCAAGGGGGCAACTCCCTTTGTTTTATTTTAGAGTCTGAGTTTTAACCCTTCTGATTTTATTTTAGTCTTTTAGTTTTAAAACTTAGGAACTTCTAAGACCACATGGACTACTGTAACAAAAAAAAAATGCAGCTGTTGCTTCAACACTGTTCAGGAACAAGACGAGAACAATGACGAGGACAGGAATACGACTATGTACAATCGACCCAACAGTAGCACCATCCTGTCCCTGCAGCTTGATGTCTTGAAGCAGTCCATATCCACTATAACCGCAGGAGTAACAGAGAACCTACTTGTGATTCCCCTGATTAGTATCCAATCTTGGACACTCAATCTCAGCAGGGCCAGCAAGTGCCTGGAAACAGTCTGAATTCCCAGCTTTTCAAACATTTGGGCGCTAGTTTTCTAATGTTACGAGCACTCATAATTTTAATTCTAGACGTTTTCCAAACTAGTAACAGTAATGAGGGTAAATTACCCCACATTGGTTGATTTTTTATTTCAATTTTGTTTTCTTGTCCGTCATAGGGAATACACTTTGTGTATTTGTGGGGATGAAGTGCTCCATACATGTCGCTCTTTGCCCCACAGACTTACATGGTCAGTGCTCTTAGTAGAATGGGACCACAGGATAGCTGTGTTGCATACTAAGTGACCTGGGGATTAGGACCCCATGAGAGGATTAGGACCTCTCTGTGGCCTGGTGATCTGGATGTGGCCTGGGGATTAGGACCCCATGAGAGGATAAGCACCTCTCTGTGGCCTGGTGATCTGGATGTGGCCTAGGGATTAGGACCTCTCTGCGGCCTGGGGATTAGGACCTCTCTGTGGCCTGGTGATCTGGATGTGGTCTGGGGATTAGGACCCCATGAGAGGATAAGCACCTCTCTGTGGCCTGGTGATCTGGATGTGGCCTGGGGATTAGGACCCCATGAGAGGATTAGGACCTCTCTGTGGCCTGGGGATTAGAAGCCCGTGAGAGGATGAGGACCTCTCAACCTGGTGATCTGGTAATGGGTTGGGAACATCAGATACATATATATATATATATATATACATAGTTTCACAAAGCTATTTTCATTTCTCGTTCCTTATGCTGAACACATTTAAAATTTCATTACGTCATTGTTCAGTGCCGTAACAGCTGCAGCTTTAACCGGCCGCCCCCCCCGCCCCCCCCCCCCCCCCCATGGTTGGTTACAACACTAAGAGGGTGGTCATCTGATTGTTATGAGAGAAACATCCAATGCCGACACCGCGGCAAAATGAGTGCGCATGCTCCGCTTCGAACAAATTCGAGCTTTTGAGCGCTTTGTTTTTGAGTTTATTCGGAGGTGAAGGAAAAGTTCTATTGGACCTTTTGATGATCAAGATCTCACCCTCAACATGGACTCGACAGAAAAACTAAACAGTAGTTCCGAGGTGTTTCCAACGAGAAAGTCAAAAGAGGTAAGCTTATTTTAGGCATAAAATATTTATTTGTTTATGTCGTTTCCATGGAAGTTATCTTTGCCAAACCATGTTTGCTCGTGTTCCGGTCACACCGTTGAAGACCTAAAAGTTGTAAATTTTAAACTAATAACATTTTTCGTTTACTGTTTTTCGCCTAAGGGCATTTCCTCTAAAAACGCGGAGGGTTTTGAGAAAACAGAAGTTTTAACCTCTGACATGTGATACGAGAGCCATGGATTTTTCTGTGACCTGGTTCTCCACAGCAAGAGCAATGGTTTGTATGGTAGATGGTGATGCTCTTTCTTATTTTTGCAAGGTTATTATTTCATTCAAAATTTTTATAATTTTGTGCTTTCCACGGTATCTGATATTTTCATGAGCTTCTGTTCACTGGGTCTTGAACAACCACTCTATGCATTAATTAAGCATATCATAATATTGGCTTTAGCATATCATGTAATATTTGCTCTGTTCGTCTATGGGGAATACACTTTGTGTATTTCTGTGACCTGGTTCTCCACAGCAAGAGCAATGGTTTGTATGGTAGATGGTGATGCTCTTTCTTTTCCAGCTCTGTGTTGCTTTGCAGGACACACCAGGTTGTGGTATGAAATTAAATTTAATTGATCTCTAGATTTCTGTTGATTTCATTGTCCCAGTCTTCTGACCTGAAGAAATCTTGTGGAAAGTGTTGATATCTGGCTGGCTGTCATTTTGACTGTCATTACTTTCAAGATGTGAGCAACTGTTTTTATCTGCATTGTTAGACAAAACTTCTTATTAAGGGAGTCAGTTAAGTTGTTTAGTTTTTTTATAAAGGGATCTTTACAAATAGGGCACAAATGTCCATGTTTTTTTCAAGTATCTTAAGTGACATCTGTGCATGAAAATGACCAAGTGATAATAATATTATTGTTTTATTTTGATCAGTTTCCTGTTGTTTCTTAAACATGTCATTTATTCTTATTCCAGTGCTTAAGTCTAAAACTCTTCCTGGTGTGTGTGTGCTGATCTGGTCAAACCATGCATGGCAAGCAAAATTCCAGATTGTTTTCAGAGATTGTGATGAGGATTTCAGCGTTGAATATTTTATTGGTTTTGTGATGAAAAAAGCCAGGGTTGTTATTCATCTCTCATTTTTTCCTGCATGATGACAACAGTATTACTGCAAATTAAACATCACAGATATGAGCATGTCAGTGATTAATACAAGATGGTTTCCAAACAGCTCTTCAAAATTGTCTAGAAAAGGGACGATAATTATGTACTTTCCACACCTTCTAAGTCAATGTTTGAACAAGCAAATATAATTTGGTTTTTTAATTCAAGTAAACTGTCTTACTTTCATTAATACAGCTGTATGTTATTCTAGTCTTTCTCTTGCTGAGAATGGGTTTGGATATTAACTTCTGAGAATGCTTCTACTTGTAAAATTTTCTTAATAATGAATATACGGTACTTACAACAATAAAATTAGAGAGATATTTGAGTTACTGTAGATTGTGTTTTGTGGTAACACATACCATAGTAGTTGTTGTTGTTGAAAAGGAATCAGATAGAGTCATTGTTAGTCCAGATAGAGCCATTGTGGGTCTATCATTGGGTAGAGAAACTGGATCAGTTGTGCATAATAAATGTTAGAGTATGAAGCAGAATGCCTCTAGTCTTGCTGGATGTATGATTACATTCCTCTCTCAGTATCTTTACACACAGTGCAAAATTTAGGCTGGATTTTTGCTGGTGTAATGCATGCAAAAGTGAAATGAGTATTTTCCAAACACATGCAGGTGAATGGTTTCTTATTTCATTATCATGATTCTCATGTCTCCCCACCCTCATCCCAGCAAGGCTCTACAAGGTGATCGACAAAGCTGGAGAAAAAAATTACAGTTACCAGCCAGCTGCAGGAAAAATACGGGAAAAATATTTTCAACGATGGACCACTACCAAACTCCAAGTAAAAGG
>NC_090885.1:27271411-27286411 GCF_036669925.1 Montipora capricornis
AGAATTGTTATTTATAAAAACGAAACTCTGGCACATCGGAACTTGCATGACAATCTAATCTTGCGATTGCGTGGAATGATTAAAAAATTATCACTAGCAATATGCCTTGTTTGTAGTCTTGGCACACTGATTCCACACATGAAGCCCTTAAACTTCAAAGAAAATTACAAAGGGGGCCAATCAGTGAGTATGAAAGTACTCATGTTTCACCCTTAAATGATTTCTGCTAGTGAAGACAACTGCATGAGTGTCAAAAGACATTTGGCCTCGAATCCGGCGTAGCATTTTAAGTTACATTTCTTACCATTCAAACTAGAAGTAGCATCAGACCAGGTGCGTATTGGTACAGAGTGCTTGACATTTGAACATGCGCATTCGCCGAGTTACACAAACTGTTTCGAAAACCAATTGTATTTGTCGCCAGGTATGACATAATAATATTTTTAACTTTCGAAATGTTTCGTTTTTCCGAGTACCCTTTCCATTATTTGCTCGTATTTTACGCTTCTCGACAAAATCGGCAGGCGAGCAATATTACACTACACACAATATAATAACAATATCTGTGACGGAGACTTTTAATTTTGATCAATCTGTCATCTAGAGAGAACAGTCCATTTGCCAATCTCTCCTTCAAATCTTTCCTAACACACGGTCCATAAAAAAGTCTAACTTAACACTGCATCACTGATAAAAACTACTGTAAAAAATGCCTACTTCACGATCCTAAAAGCAAAGTAGACGGCTAAGCTAAAGAACGTCAAAACTAAAAAAAAAGCGAGAAACCGCAAACATCTTGAATTTTCACGTGAAAGAAGCTGCAACTGTTCGCGAATGTAGTGGACAAGGTGGGCGGTAGTTTCCGACCAAGGGCTGGCCTTGTCCATTTTCGATGGATCTAAGAGCTTGCATCTAGAAAAAAAATATGGAATATAAGTGATGCTGAGAAAAAGTAACGGGACACTCATAACTTTTTCAAATATAGGACGATGTTGAAAAGTCAAGGAAGGTGGTCAAACAGTTTAAAGAATTTGTCATAAAAAGGACTGGTAGCTGTGTGTGAAGAAACCAATAGTTCCTGATTATATTTTTAACATGCGATGAAATCTGTTTTTCAAGACCGGAATCTGCTGACTAGCAACAAATAAAAGGCAAGTTGAAAAGAACTTCTAGGGTCACACAACCGGAGGTTTTCCTGGTTCAACTACCTTAAAGTGACAGAGTATTGCTTCGAATGCTTCTCCCTCCCCATCCCCACCACTACCTGGATGCTTTGCCAATCTCCTTTGCTGGATTATGGTATCTTTAGCGGTGTGACGCCGATACTCATTTATACACATGAGTGGAGAGAGACAGTGTAGAGTAAAGTTCCTTGACTAAGGAAACAATACAGTGACACAGCTGTAGGCCTCGAACAACCCGGCATGGCCGAACGTACCAGCCCGGCATATAAGATATATCCAAAAATGCCCTAATTAGATGCATGCGGGTTTCATTAAGCGTCATAAAGTGTCCCCTTGCTCCCAGTCTCCCCAACTTCAACATCACTCGTATCTCGGAATAACAGACAATGACACAAAGTAATCACAAAGTGTCCCCAAATTGCCGCTCCTCAAGTGCGGATAAACCAACACCATTTTTTACTCATATGACGGATTTTCCTTCATTTTCAGTTTGCTCCAAAGGAAGTTTTATCCTCCATTTAAATTACTCTGTCCCAGAAAAAAAAGAAAAAAAGTGAAAGTAGTCCCTGGACAGGATTTGAACACGGAGCACTCACTTTGAAGGAACTGTTTTTATCCCTAGTGGTTAAGCGAATGGGTTATCATTCAAACTTTCCCAGGTTCGTGTCCTGCGAGTCCAGACATTGGGGTTCGGCTTAAAAAAAATGTTTATTTCCCATGATCCCTATCAAGCTTTCAGTGACCAAAATGAACGATAACACTTCAATTGGAACAAATTAACAATGAAGAATAATTCTTCAATTGAGGAAGAGACTTGGTTGGATAAACTGCAGCAACGTGTTGGATGTCAAACTTGGGCCTGCATGCATCTAATTTGGTGCATTTCTGGACATAAGAGGAGACGACATAGCTCTTGAAAACAAATTTTAAAGACCGAGCCAATTTTTTTTTATATGATCAAATGCATCTCTAAGGCAAACGAGATTCCCGATAATTCATGTACTTTTAAACACCTGAGCTGCGGAGACTTCCAAAGGTTCCTTGAACACAATCCATTTGACACATTCTAATAGAGGAGGGGTAGTCAGCGAACCATCGTACGTATAGTAATCAGCCAAATCTGAAGAGAATAAAACGAGTACTGAATGAATAAGTACTTCATATTTCACTCACTTTGAGGGGCCAATGGAAGGAACAATCAATACATCGATAAACATAAATATTTAAAATTTCAACCACTGAAAAGAAGGTCTCAACTAACTCGCTATTACCGAGTGTAGCCGGAGTGTTAAACTGGGGACTATACTGAAAACGTGAAGTGCGGATCTCAAATCCTGCACCCTAGCTTCTTGGCCATATAGGAAGGACATTTTTATCTTATGAGCGAAGGCACGACACTTCGAGTAAAATGGATGTCGATTTAACTCAATTCTCAATTTCCAGTTGGCAATTGACGTCAGCTTCAAAGCCCTTTTGTAATTTGTGGTCTTTCCATAAAATAATTTATAGGAACTATAGGTAGCGGTTTTATCAATTTTAGAACCTTCTTTCTACCGGCCTTGACTTTCGACTGAAAATAAATTAAAAGAGCAAGCGAAGAGGGAGTGACGAGGAGAAGGAACGAGCAACCCAGGAATTATAAAGGATAAGTGTGGTTTGCTCATACATCTCTTCGCTAAGTGCCAAGGCATGCTAATTTATCCTCATGCTTTCGAATCTTTAAATCTCAGGACCAGAATTAAACTGAGGAGGGACTGATATCTTAGTTAATTCTTTTCCCTCAGTAGTAAGCGTCGAGTTTTCTTGCCCGCATGAACCATTTAGTCAATTACATGTCACGCACGACTTTGTTCTCAGGACACCGTTTCCGAACGACAGTCATTGGTTACTAATAAGTCGTGGACCATATAGTAGGAAAATTTCGCGTCTTGTGTGAGCTGCACTCGTATAAATGGCTCTGTTGGCGTCTTATGTAATCTACAAGTGGATTATATACCAGTGAGGTCATTACAGGGAAATCTCAGACCGAGGCCTTGAGTATCAATACATCAAGGCCGAAGTCTGAGATTTCCCTGTAATGACCGAACGGACGAGGTTAATAAGTTATTTATTACATGGCCTTTTTTGTTGCTCAGTTTTGGCCTGTTCTTCATCCTTTGGATAATAAAACTCGCTCTCGCTGTGGCTCTCTTCGTCGCCCATACTAAAGAAGTATCTGTATGCTAGTTTTTCTTTCAGTTATTAAAAATATAGTTGTACTTTGTCCACATTTTTTTGTTGTTTTCGCCCACGCGCTCGTAGCTGTAACTCTCAACTCAAAAGAGCCGTCGAGCCGAGAAAAATTTTCATAATGCCCGGTCATTACAAGAAAATCTTGCCCGCTCAGCAGCCAATCAGAGCGCGCGTACTATTGTAACCATATAGAGTATGAATGTTATTTTTATGCAAACATCTTTAATTGTTTTGGTCCTCCAACATGGCCGCCGTGCACATACTCTATAATAATTTCCGATAAACGCCCTCACCTGACTTTCAGTCTGGACACAGGTAACCCAGGCTCACTGTGTGTGCCACATGGGTAAATATAGAGAACATATGAGGCGAAGTTTAGGTCTGAAAATTTGCTAGAAAATGGAAATAAAAATCGATAAAACTTACCATGTGGTGAGCTGTTGTTGTCTTTAATACGTACACGAAGTTTCGGGAAAAATGGTCTCCGTTCACCTTCCTTCATAGTATAGTGACAAGGTAGGAGACATAAGCCAGCGTAGGGACTCCGATCGACCCGAAACAAGCACGATTTTTTTCGTGAAAATCGAATCCAGTCGCTAAATGAACACGCCAGGTTCGCAGAACAGGAATTTCTCTAAACCACGAATCCACTGAAGCATCTCCAGGTAGCAACGCGAAGCCACCAGGCTACGTAGAACTTGTAAGTTGACCTGCTAAAATGGCGGCCCGAAAGCGTTGTCCTCGCGAAGTGTCCAATTCAAAATGGCACTGAACTCGGGACGCCTGGTGACGAGTATAATAAGTCCCCCTGGAAGGAGGGGAGTCCCATATTACTCCCCTCCCTCCAGAACTTATTATACTCGTCACCAGGTGAGTTTAGTGCCATTTTGAATTGGACACTTCGCGAGGAAAACGCTTTCGGGCCGCCATTTTAGCATGTCAACATACAAGTTCTACAGAGCGTGGTGGCTTCGCGTTGCTACCTGGCCGGATGCTTCAGTGGATTCATGGTTTAGAGAAATTCCTGTTCCACGAACCTGGTGTGTTTATTTAGCGACTGGATTCGATTTTCACGAAAAAAATCGTGCTTGTTTTGGGTTGATTGGAGTCCCGACGTTGGCTTCAGTCTCCTACCTTGTCACTATACTATGAAGGAAGGTGAACGGGGACCATTTTTCCCGAAACTTCGTGTACGTATTAAAGACAACAACAGCTCACCACATGGTAAGTTTTATCGATTTTTATTTCCATTTTCTAGCAAATTTTCAGACCTAAACTTTGCCTCATATGTATATGAAGGAAAGGAGAATTATGTGTATTACCACGTAAGGAAAATAAATAAAAATAAATAAGAATAACAAAAACCAAGTGGCTAAATAAATTTCATGATTTAGAATCAAGTAAAAAGCGACAAATGATCTCGATCATTTCTTTTTACCTAGCTAACGGGATTAATGTTCGTGTGTGAATTATAGGAGGTGTGAGGTTGAGAGAGTCGAAGGGAAAAACCCGAGAGGGATTTTCACTCGAAGACACACTCGCCCGAGTCTAAATCCAACCAGCCACACAGGCTGGTCTCAATCTGAATTAATAACATGTTGGACAAGTTTTTACCTTTGGGTAAAAGAGCTTCCATGTTAAATTCCCTTGGTAGAGCCTCAGAACTTCCCTGAAAAACCAATCACAGTGAAAATAGATGTGGCGGTGGGAAAAATATGATGCGATAAACAAGAACACATTTTATAGGGATAAGAATAACTTGTGTTTGTAAGATATGCTTACCGCCTTTTTCACTTTCGATAGCATGTCTGTTATTGGCTTCAAAGCAGCATTTTCTACGCCGACCTGCAAAAACAAATCGAACTCAGATAGGGGTAGACTGGCCAGGTGGCCAGGTGGTCATACGTTACCTTTAGAAAGAATCCTAACACGCTTAAGTCATTGGGGTTTCCACCTCCTACAGCTGCTTTGAAATTGCTATGAGTTTCACAGTCCCAGTGAACCAAATGCAGCTGGAAAAATGATAAAATGATTAATCAGTTTTCAAAGACTGCAGCTTTTGGGGTTGACATTAAAAATAATAACAATAACAATAACCGTGAATAACAATAACAACAACGCTAACGGCAACGGTAATCAAAACAACGAAAATAATGCTGCAACTACAATAATATTCCTTTGAAATCTCGTTTTCTCAGACTGTCTGCATTTTGAACACATTTTCCCCCAGAATTGTGCCTCTTAGCCAATCAACGCACAATGTCTAATAGGAGAGGGTAGTTTCTAAAGAAACTGTGGTGCTGCGTCGGTGGGGAAGTAGTATACCAAAATTTTGGTTTTATCAACGGAGTTGATAATGCGGTAAATTGGCCACCGTACAGAGATTCTAAAAGCTGACGTTTCGAGCGTTAGCCCTTCGCCACAGCGAATTCGCTATGATTTTCGTTGACAGCAGGAAAACCGGAGTACCCGAAAAAAAAATCCTCTGGAGAACCAACGGCAACTGAGGACAGGGGTTTCAATAACTTTTTCATAAGTGGGTGGCGATGGTGGCCTGATATGCCCCTGAATGCTGCCAAAGGTCGCTCACCAAACTTCACGACAAAGGTAAACATTTTAAAACCAAAGGTTACGCCAAATTAATCTACAATGCTTAGGCCAAATTACTCCTCAGCAACAGGCCATTTTCGATATATCGAATATTCAGCTTCATGATAGTGAGGCAGTAAGGACAAAAACAATAGAAACACGTTGGAATGAATGTGAAAAATATTTACATATCATCCACTTTCCTTTGTCTTTGTCGTCACTGCCTCACTATCAAGCTGAATTTTAAGGTATCGAAAAAGGCCTATTATAATATTCTATGGGAGACTTGAATTTTTTTTTTTTTTTTTTGAGAGAGAGAGAGAGCGGTGTCTTGATCTTCAGTGGTGAAGCGGAGTGAAACGGTTCCTATGGAGTTGAAACTCTGGGTTCAAATCCTATCCACGGGTATGATTTTCATCTTCCTTATTTTCTATGCTACAACAAGTTCTTGGACACAGTGTCCTAAATTAACGATCATAGTCAATAGACCTTATTCACGATAGCCGTCATGTTGGATTTTTCTTTATCATGCAAATTAGCTACACACTTCTGAGGGGGCAAACAACACAAGTTCGAGACCTTATAACGAACATCTTAGCCACACAGATGCCGGAATTATTTCATGTTCATTGAATGTTTATCACCTAAGTAGTAAACTAAAATGCTTACACAAGTTACTTCGATTTTTTTTACTGAAAAATTAGCAGATAACGCGAAGTAGAAAGTCAAAATGTCAGAGGCAATCAAAAGATATAAAATTATTATAAAAGGTACTTAATCCTAAATTCTAAAATGTACTGTTAGCAATGTTAATTCAATATTTCAACGAGCCGATTTTCCTCAATTTGCCTTTAGTCCAATGTTTGCCCCCCAGCATAACACATGGCTAATTTGCATGACAATTTGAAAACCAACATTGCGGCTATCGTAAATAAGGGCTATTCAGAGCAAATTAGCAATCGCACAAATATGGGAAGGACGACAGGGGCGGGAAAGAACGAGAGAACGAGATTGCGATGATCCTGGGCTGTATCCAGCCGGCACGAAGACCTTACTTAAGTGTCCATCGGAGAACCAGCCACTTAGCGCGGAGTTCATTATCTTCAGTCATACCTCTGCTGAGTACATCTTTCCATTCACTCTGTGTTCAGACCCTTCGGAGTCCTTGTTCCCCCAGTGAAAATGGAACTGCTCGAACTTGTATTTGTTTGCCAATGGTCCTCCTGATAGCTCTGCAATGAAGCACACAATATATGTACAAGCTACATAGAGCCACTTTCATTCCTAGAGGCTGAGATTTATTCGACCAGCACTGACGACAACGACCTCTTAGCTTGCCGCTTCCAAACTACATTCAGAAATAGAGCGAGTTTCAATCGAGTGTCCTAAAACCAAAACCAAAGTAATTACTTTGGCCAATCAAAAAGGACGGAGACAATCCAGTAAACCAATCAGAACTCGAAGTAATTACACCTAGCCGACACAAAGCTCAGGAAAATGTGCACGCGCGAGCCACTATTGGTTTCACTTCTGATTGGTTTAAAAAATAGCGCGAGAACTTTGAACCAATTACTGAGTGAACTAATCATAAACCAAAGCACTTCGCTAATTACTTTCGACACTAAATTGAAAACTGCTCTAAAGGTAGTTTATTTCTCTAAACTCGATTTCACTTGTTTTAATTTTTTTTTTCGAGGATTTCAGGAAAATAATGTAATCTGCCAGAGGTTGTTTTAGAAGAAGATCGAAGCCTACAAACATTACGATGAACACGTTTCACAAATAAAACGTACCCTAGTGTTCATTTTAAAATTGAATGTACAAAAAAACGACTATGTCAGTTATCGACCCCCTGGTCTGTCTGGGCCGGGCACCTGATCGCAGCAGGGAAGAGGAAATGTACGTCAAAACGCGGCGGTTCGCGATACCCTACTCTGTCTTTGATCGCATACTCTTCGATCACCAAGCATGGTTCAATCCTACAATTGAAACCAGTGGAAGAACAGGCAAAGATAAAGATAAAGTCCTTAACTAAAGAACCAGCTGTCTACAGCCGTAATACCTCGTAAGACGTAAGATCTATACGCGAAAAATAAGCCAAAATTAATGACGGTGCCTACTACTGTTATTGCGCATACGTCCTGCGCATCTCGAGACACTCGGATTTCCTATAGGTGGTGCTTATTAATACAGAGATATTTTTGAACGGTTCAAAACTATGCAGACAAAGCAGGACTTAGCAAGTGCTCTTGGTATCCAAAAAGAAAATTGGGGGTAACCATGCATTTTTCAGAGAACGCCATACATTGCTTTGTATTTTAAAGGTTTTTACAAATGTTGCTACCCTCACTTGGGTGGTTGGTTGGCCGCATCTCAGATATGCTTTAAGGTGACTTGCGCGATGCAAGTTATGTCAGTCGTTGTTTGACTCTGTAGCTGCGTCATGCAGCTCGAGTCAAAAGACCCACATTTCACCTTTGCTCGCCATAGAGTCTCCAGTAGCTCAGTGGTTAGAGCATCCGACTAGATCACGGAGGGTCGTGGGTTTGAATCCCATCTGGGGCTCGGATTTTTCCGAGTTCCCAGTGGGTTTCAACAACATTCGACTTCATATGTGTATATCACTCTAACATTTGCTGATTAATTATCTTTGAAAAATGTGTGGTTTCCCCATAATTTTCTTTTTGGATTTCAATAACACTACCGTCCTTAAAACAAGTTTGTTTCATTTTTGTCAAAACGCATATTTTATCTTGACTCTGCCGTTTGTCGTAAACACGATGCAAAATCTCTCTTTTCTATTCGCCATTTTTACCCACAAAAATACCACGCAAACTAAATAACCAACGGACAAAAACCTACTCATCGAGGAGAGCTCAGGAAGCTAGGCTGCTCGTCCCAATTTCCGCTCGCTCACAAGATCGACGAACTGAAGGCCGAAGGAAACAAAGAGGGGCTGCTCGCAGTCTATCAGGAAGCTATTTGTTTGCTCTGCAGATGCTCGAAGGTGGATAGAGCTTGTTAACAAAGCAGAACGTGAGAAAACTGACGTACAGACAAACGCGTTTACACTAACATCGATCAAAGTTCTGTTTTTCGATCCATCGGCCGAGCAAGTGAGGGACGACCACTCTATGGACGTGTTCTCGAGACTGAAATTACGAATATTCAGATCTATCATCTGGCTTTGAATATATAATGACACATTCATTTAAGTCCCAGAACGTCAGTGTCAGAAAATAGACACCGGCGAGTGAGCGAGCAAGTATGTGAGGAAAGGAATGCGCGCGGCGCCCAAAACCCTTGAAAAAAGACATTGAGAAATTCGAGTCAGAACAGACCCTAGACGATCGATGTCACCCAAGTGATATTATTAGTCATCGATAAAGTCCACACATCACTGAGTTTCCATCGAGCACATGAAGGTCTTTATTGGGTGTAGGTGACAAGTTTGGGAAAGGATATGGAATCCGTGGACTCTATTTTTGGTGAAGCTAATCTGAACAAGCGACGCAAGTACAAGCTAACTCAGCAGTGAAACCTTTTACTTTCTCACAAAAGATACCGATTACCAACAACATTAGCAACAAATGTTGCTCTTCACGATTTTGCTCACTCAGGTATGATTGTGGTCCCAATAAAACCAGCCTTTAAACATTAAGTTATTTAAGTATCAGGTCTACACATCGTTATTTGCCGAACCCAAAATGGGCATGATCATGTGCATAGTGCCATATTGAAAGTGACCAAAATCTACGAGGAAAAAAACAATTTGCCCTTCAAGCTTTCATTTAAAGGTTGGTTCTCATATGATCGTTACGAACCCTACGATGGCTGGAAAAAAGTTCAGCGATCGTACCGATCATATGGAAACCAGCCTTTAAAAGGGGTGTGCTATTTAATATATTTAATATCAAAGGAATAACCGTCACGTCGCGACAAGCGCCGTTTACGAAATCGAACCTCTAACACCAAACATTGTTAGAGTTGAGTTGATATCAATGACAAAGATCATTTTGAAATTAATTAACTAATTGTTAGGTCTCCCACGTTGGTGATTGGCCGAAAATTCCTGCAACTTTCTAAGCCAATCAGAAGCAAATGTTTAACACTTGTCGACAGTCTCGCAACTTCTAGCACGTGTCTTATGGCTGGTTCCTTCGACCGTATCTGTTTGATGAGTTATACAATACACAATATACAATGACTTTATTTTGCTTCGAATTTAAAGATAGCAAAAGTTGTTAATATCTCCGAAGAAAACAAGATGACGGAGAAACATGACTAAACTACTAAAAAAGTTAATTAATTAATAGACTATAATTATATTACACGCAATAAAATGATATCAATAATATAAAAGATATCTACATACAGCGTTAATTAGCCTGCGTAGCAGGCTTTTAAGGGAAGGGGGCAGGGAGAGATGAGTTCAAACAAAATTTGTCCCAGGATGAAAATTTCTGTCGAAACGTCGTTCTTTATCCCCTCAAACTCTCTCTGCGTTGTATTCAAAGAGCTAGGGCTCAACTACATACCGGTGCCTAAACCAACTGGAAATACCACAAGGAAGGAAAAACGATTACATAACACAATATAATTTCCATCTGACATTGCCCAATACGAAAATTAAAAGAGGTAACGTCTGTATCTGAAATGAGCATAAGATATTCAATTTACGTCTTGTGAAGTAAATGTTTAATCCCAAATCCTCTGTATTGCTTCCTTATATTGAGAATAGCGCCGCTGACCTCAAACCACATCAAATTACATATTCCCCTGTCACAAACGAGCTTCAGGGGCACCCAACGTCAATTTTCGGAAAATATCTGTTCGGAAGACGAGTAAAATTTTCGGAACATTTGTTGTACAATTTCTTGCTTGCCTGCCTGTCCTTGGATTTTCGAACATCTAAAAAATGCTATAATTGCCCAATTTTGACGGATTTTTACCCTAAAAAGGTCACCTAGAATTTTCGGGAGCCCTTTTTCTGGCTGAAATTTTCGAAAAGGTAACTTTTGATCCCTATAATTTTCGGATCACTAGACGTTCAGCTGGGAAATCCGAACAGATAAAAATTTTTTAGGGGATAAAAATATGCCTATATCTACCATTTAATTACTAAAATACGTTTAATAATGCTATGTTTAAGTGGTTTTGAACTATATTTTCGTTGGGTGCCCCTGGAGCTTCACTCGTCAACCCACAAAAAAAGCTATGTAAGAAGGATTGGAGCGATCCCATGAGGTTAACAGAGAAAACGTAGTCTACGTGACCTGAATTCGCTCTCGAACATAGATTCTATCATCTGAGACAAATCTCCAAAAGAGACGTCTCGCCTGGAACAAATAGACCAATTCGGCTAACTCAATGTTGTACCCAATTCAAATCCTCTGGGAATAAAACGTTTTGTTCCAAGAATTTCCATATCATTTAAATGTGAATGCTTCATTTCCATGCAAATTCAACACACAAAGAATCTTAACTCCGAGAGATTTGAATTGGGTACAACATTCAGTTAGCCGAATTGGTCTATTTACTTGTTTCTGATAGAAAACTGCTTTGTCTCTGAATTATATTAAGGGAAAGTGCAAGATCAGGATGTAAAGAATGTATCTTAAATCATCACCGAGGCACTTGAAAAATAATAAAACATCAACAATAAAGGAAACACCTAATCTCATGCAAGGACAGATATGTCTTGCATGAACGATTTGCAGCTGTGGTTTCTAAGTAACCCCTGTAATAAAATCGATGTTCTAACGTAAATTCCGTCGTGTGTTGATACACAGAAAGACAATACACGAGAAACCCAATGGTTTATACGTGACCAAGAACACAATCAACGAATTGAATGGTAGAGCTCCCGCTGCTTTGCAATATCAAAATACACATAAAACGGGGGGAAACCTGGAAACAGGCAACCGAAATGGCAAAATACAACCCTGTCACAGCGATCTTTAGTCCGGCCTGATCCCGAACGGTTTTAATAGAGTTGGTAAAGGATAATTTCCGGAGGCTTTCAGTCGATAGTTCACGCGTTTTCGTGTCTTAACAGTGACTCTGGCACGCGTCAAAAATACACAAATTTAAGTTTGCCTAAACATCATTCTTCCGCCACAATGCAAATATTTGAAAGTTTGGTGCAGATATCACCGAGGAGACGTACGGTTGGTGCCTCCCGAAAAAAGAATTTAAGACATAAGGCTTAAAGTCTTAAACCACGGTCGTAGTTGGGTTATACGTATTAGTAAGAATGAATTACATTTGTCTCTGGGATTAATTCAATGCGACGAGAAAAGATGAAGGCTATTTGCAAATTCATATTCTTGAATACTAGCCTGCGTTGCAGCCCGATGCGTCACGAAATCCCGGTATAGTCCGGCGGTTTTGTCTATCTGTGACGCAGGCTATTGAATACCAGCTGAAAAATGATAATATTACCTGATAAATTGCTAGTGGCGTCTGGCGAAAACTGAGCGGTATGTCCATTATTTAGAATCTTGGACTTAGGAAATGGAGGATAAGATGCTTTCAAAGGCTTAAGCTTCGAATCACGCTTCACTTCGGGATCGATTAAATCGATAGGTGACTGACGTCTGCCATTGACAGCGATCGGACAATCTTTGTACCAATTAGCAGGGCCTGTTTCAAAATAAAAAAAGGATATTCAATTCCGCTGTCCTCTCTAACAGACTTTCATTTAGCGTAAAATTCCAAAGAAAGCCAACTAGATTCTGAGCAATGCAAACCAATTTTAAAATGTTTATTTTCCAAAGAAGAGGAAAAAATAATCATAAAGAGCTCACCGTTCTCTTCGCCGTAACCCCAAGACATCCTTATCCGTTCTCGACAGCTGAATACTGTTCGTCTTTTAATATAGTCAGACAAACCAGCGTGTTTCTGGGATAAATTGGATGAATTAATTACCTTTTTTAACTGTTTACTGTCCAATAGAAAGACAAGGAATAAAACAATATTTCATTCATATTCAATGTAAGAGTGATAGGAAACTGTTTGGCACGTGATCCATGGTACTTACACTCGGAAAATTAATCATCTGTTTAATTTTCCTTGTTTCTAGCCTTTATTAACGCACCCTGCTGACCTTTGGCAAAGGCTAACTGTTCAAAAAAATTCACGTACATTATTTTTGTGATTTTTGACTGTCCTTTGCCCAAAAGCAAAATTCAATATCAATTTTGTCAAGCACGTGAGCCCACACAAGCGAAGTGGTGAACAAATGTCGTGACTCCAACGTCGTTTGTAGGGACAATGTAAATTACGTTACCGTAACGTAATTTACCGGAAATAAAGAGGCTTCTGTTCAGCAACGTCCTGGTGGACGAGATTCGTGAATCAGCCCGATTAAATAAGACTAACCGAAGCAAGCAGGTTATTCGAAATATCGTCTCTGGAAAAATCGTGAAGAAGTGCAGGCTTCTTAGAAGGATGAACAAGGAGACCAGACTGGCGAGGAATAGTCTAATGCAGTCCCAAAGTAAGTCCTGTGTTATGGAGAAGAGAACGCGCCTCCTTCAGATCCATCAAGCCAAGCAAGAGATGGTTAAAGCTTTCCTGGAAAGGGATGATAATAGCCGAATGATGCCAGGAAAGAACGATGCAAAGAGAAATGAAACAGGCGTTAAGGTGCAGAAGCGCATCCTGTGCGATTACTTGTACAACTTTTTTGACAAGTTCAAAGCAGAAAACCCAGACCAAAGGATGTCCCATGCAACATTTTGCCGACTAAGGCCAAAGCACATAATTCTGGCATCTTTCACTTCCCGTAATACCTGTCTTTGTCAGCATCACCAAAACCTGGCCCTCTTACTACGTGCTCTGGAAGGCAAAGAAGCCACCACCACTGTCAACCCTGACAAGTCTATTGCTGAAAATAATGATGAGCAGATAAAAGAGATCCTAGCGTGCCCATCACTAGAGTATGAGCGGTGGAAACAGGTAGAAGATCAAGATGGGAAAAAGCGCACGAAAGTCGTCAAATACGACGTTTCCAAGGCGAAATTTATCAACGTTGTAGAAAATGCAGTGAGCAAGTTCCGAGGACACGCAAATCGAGTGACTGCAGTATTCCCAGCTAGAAAACCTTCCTAAGGGTGAGGTAATAGCTCAAATGGACTTTGCCGAGAACTACCTTTGCCAGTCTAGAGTGCGTATTGGAATAGGGTTATGGTAAGTCTTCATCCTGTCGTTGTTTACTTCAAAGATGCTGATGGCCACTTAAAGCACAAGAGCTTTGTATTCGTATCTGATGAGCTATCCCACAACTCATCATCGATATACCTAATACTTAAGAAGTTCCTATCTGAGTTAAAGGGTTTGGTCACACCGCTGACTTGCATCTACTACTGGACAGACAGCCCCACCTCACAGTACCGAAACAAGACTATCTTTGCCGTGACAGCTAATCACAAGAGTGAGTTTGGGTTTCCGGCTGTGTGGAACTATTTCAGTCGAAGCCGGTCACGGAAAAGGGTCATGCGATGGAGTGGGAGGAACCGCAAAGAGGATGGCAGACGAGGCAGTAAAGACAGGTAAAGTCAAGATCCAAGATGTCAATGACTTTTTCGAGCGGGCCTCAACGAGTAAAACTAGCTCCTCAGTCGCGTTCAGATTTTACAGTAAAGAAGAGTATGGTAAAGCAGTAGCATACCTTGAAAGAAAATACAAAGAAGTCAAGGGGGTTCCAAAAACGATGAAACTTCATTCTGTGGTTGGCAATTCAGCAGAAAAAGTACTGGTAAGAGAGACCTCTTGTTACTGCAGTAACTGCCTTCATGACGAAGGATTCCAAGCAGACTCAACTTGTGGGTGGAAAGCAGTCACCATCTTAAATGAAGTTAGTGGTCCCCTTGACAGCCAACTTGCCGTACGTGTCAATGACTGGGTAGCTGCCGACTATGAAGGAAATTGATACGTTGGCCACAAAGATAAACTAGCCGCGTACAAATTGACGAAGATGACGATGAGTTGT
>NC_090885.1:27293911-27303911 GCF_036669925.1 Montipora capricornis
TTCGTCTGCACTTGAAATTTTACGAAAGCAAAAGGAAAAGTTTCATTGCCCGATATTGCAATCATTGGTGCTTTATATTGGTTTCCAAAGCTAATGCTCCTTACACAATTCACGCTTCATGTCCTGCTTCCTTGTCGCTCACACAGCGTCAGCACTTCATTCTGGATTCGATCGATTTATTCTCGGCTGTAAGGAAAAGAAAGGATTACGACTTGCGTCGGGATACATAAACAAAAACAAGACCTTCAGCCAAACTAGTGCTTTTTAGCGCTTATTTAAATTTTAAAAAAATCCCTTGACATGAACTTGATGTAGTAATTTCTAATTCCGTCTTATTGGCTGTGGAAGAGCTTTTCAAAGTATTATTTGGCAAGTTTGAAAACTGTAATCAGGACAAAGGTCTCTTAGAGTGTTTTCACTCACGTGATCAGTAACCTTGAGCGCTTACCATTTGAATGAAATTTTCGGTGAGAATGTTTCGACAAATGGTACTGCACGTTCTGGGAATGTGCTGCATCATTTGCCAGAAAAACGGGTTGTTCCGGTTGAAAAACAAATGAAAGAAAAGGAAAGAGACTTTATTTAAGTGTCTAGTCGTTCTAGCGCTGGAGCGCTAATTGGGGACACTGTAAACTGAAATTAACAATGAAAGTAAATCAAGTTAAATGTTGGTTTATGAGGAGAGGGGAAACCGGAGTACCCGGGGAAAACCTCTTGGTGCAGAGTAGAGAACCAACAAACTCAATCCACATATGACGCCGAGTCAAGGGATCGAACCCGGGCCACACTGGTGGGATGCGAGTATTCTCACCACTGCGCCTAATCTCGTACCCAGATCTCCGACGGTCATACTGAAGGGAGATCTGGTAAAGTTCGATTTCGAGCATGCTCAGTGCCAGCGAGGCCCGAAATACGGGCTTTTCTATCACTGCAAATGATTGAAGGGGTATTTTCTAAAGAAACTATGGCACTGCGTCAGTGGGGAAGTAGTATAAAAAAATTGGGTTTTATAAACGGAGTTGATATTGTAAATTGGCCACCGTACAGAGATTCTAAAAGCTGACGTTTCGAGCGTTAGCCCTTCGTCAGAGCGAATCGAGGAATTATGGGTTATGTGTAGTTTTTATAGTTTTTATAGTAGAGTAGGAGCTACGCCATTGATGGTAACATGGCAACGTGAAAAATAGGAATATATTAGTTAAACGAAAAGCGTTCGTTAATACCGTGAGGATTAAGGGTGCCGATTTGAAAAATGAATTTTTGTTCCAGATTCTTGCGGCTTTCCGTCGTACCTAGATGTAGGGAAAGCCCGCAGATAGCCATGTGCTTTTTGGAGTGGTTAGGGAGATTAAAATGACGAGCGACTGGCTTAGATGCATCCTTGTCACTTTTCTCAATAGCGCGAAGGTGTTCGTGGAATCGGTCACTTAGTCGTCTACCTGTCTCGCCAATGATATAATTTATTGCATAACGTACAGGTTATGCAATAAACGACATTTGCAGAGGTACATGTGAAACGATCGGTGATCTTAACAGATCGCTTAGGTCCCGATATCTTGCTAGTGTTAACAATGAAAAGACAAGTTTTGCATCGTGAGCGCGCGCATTTGAAAGTGCCGGTTGCTCGTTAGTTTTGAGCGCGCTTCTAACTAAAAAGTTGCATACGTTTTTGTCGCGTTTGAATGAAATAAGTGGAGGTTGCAAAAAGATTCTACCAGTCTCGGGATCATTTTGGAGTAATTTAAAATTATTAAGAATGATACTTTTGACTACGTGATTATGAGGATGGAAAGTGAGGGTGAATGGGATTCTGTCATTCTTATCTTTTTGTGACGTTTGTAGTGATGACTGGCGATCAAATTGTTGGGCGCGATGATGGCCCGCTTTGACCACAGAGACAGGATAGCCACGTTATTCGAAGAACTGGCACATCTCCTATGATTTGCTGGAAACATCGCAGTCATCATAGACGTCGAAGTCTAAGAAATTGAGAATAAGGAATGGAGTTCTTGACGTGTGATGGATGTGACGATGAATACAACAAATAATTGTGAGAATCTTTAGGTTTGTAGTACACACTGGTACATAGCACGTTGCCACTAATAGAAACTTTGATATCTAGGAAAGCCAATGAAGTTTCCGACATTTCCCAGGTATATTTAAGAGCCGGATGAAAAGAATTGACGGAGGTTATAAATTGATCGAGTTCTTCTCTGCTGGATGAAATAGCGCCGATGCAGTCGTCGATGTAGCGGCCGTAGAGTTCAGGTTTGGGGCCGTTGTACTGATTAAAAAATGGTGTTCAACATATCCTATAAAAAGATTGGCATAGCTAGGTCCCATTCTTGTGCCCATCGCTACACCATTAATTTGTTTGTAACAGTTGCCGGTGAATAAAAAACCGTTAAGCGTTAAAACTAGTTCGGCAAGGCGGACGAGCGTTTCCGAGCTTGGTTCTTTGACAGTGCGTTGATCGAGAAAGTGTTTAAGTGCTTGAAGACCTTCGCTATTGGGAATGACTGTGTACAGAGATGTAGTGTCCATGGTGAAAATAAGTTTGTCTTGGCCGGAGAAATTGAAATCGCGGAAAATTTTCAGTGCGTGTGTACTGTCTTTAATGTATGATGGCAAAGATTTTGCCGAACTAGTTTTAACGCTTAACTGTTTTTCATTCGCCGGCAACTATTACAAACAAATTAATGGTGTAGCGATGGGCACAAGAATGGGACCTAGCTATGCCAATCTTTTTGTAGGATATGTTGAACACCATTTTTTAATCAGTACAACGGCCCCAAACCTGAACTCTACGGCCGCTACATCGACGACTGCATCGGCGCTATTTCATCCAGCAGAGAAGAACTCGATCAATTTATAACCTCCGTCAATTCTTTTCATCCAGCTCTTAAATATACCTGGGAAATGTCGGAAACTTCATTGGCTTTCCTAGATATAAAAGTTTCTATTGGTGGCAACGTGCTATGTACCAGTGTGCATTACCAACCTACAGATTCTCACAGTTATTTGTTGTATTCATTGTCACATCCATCACATGTCAAGAACTCCATTCCTTATTCTCAATTTCTTAGACTTCGCATCTGCGATCCGACACCGTCGGCCCGATTGATAGTACTGTGTAAACCGGCCTTAAACTTTTTAAAACTTGTTTTCAAGAGGCAGTGCGGCCCATTGGTTAGGGCGCTTGCCTTGAGATCCGGGAATTCCGGGTTCAAGACTCACTCTGACCAATGATTGAATTTGTTCCTGGTAGTCCGTGACTCAACTTCTCAGCTGCACTTGTAAATAGTCATTTGGGATTCTTAACAGTTGTTGTTGAATGTTCTGTTCTTTCATGATTGTGTTCATTGACCCTGAAAAGCCCCTATGGGGAGTGGTCAATCAATTATGTATGTATGTACGTACGTACGTATGTATGCATCAATGTATGTATGTATGTGTGTATGAATGAATGTATGGATGTATGTATGTATGTATGTATTTGTATGTATGGGTGTATGTACGTGTGTATGTATGTATAACTCGTGTCAAATACGCGAAAATATATGTTCACCTCAGTCAACCCTACTAGAAAGTTACAACCTACAAGAAAGTTACACGAAGAGGAGAGACTCGGAGGACTGCTATTTGACGTGATTCGACAAATGCACATGGCAATTAAAATCCAGAGACAGTACGATTGATGGTATATTTTTGGTAAAAAAGCAAATAAAGTAAGCTTTTACGTTTCTCTGCTGACTCTTAATAGAAGGTTGTATGCTCAAATTTAGGTAAACCCAAGCAACATAACAACATTGGATTCTGCTTCCAGGAATCTTTGCCAAACTATACACCTTTTGTTATCAATAGTCTACTTACAATTGGTTATTGCAAATTGTTCAAACGACTATTACAAAGGGCCCTATTTATACAGAAAAAACATTAATTTGGCCACGTCATCAAGAACAAGAATAATTATTGTTTTTGTATTCGGTTTCTTGTCTTGAAAAGGCGAACAAAATGATTACGTCCACTTCCCGATAAAACGAAGTTATACAAGGCAGTTGAAAAGAAGAGGGGCGAGATGTTCCCACGTTCACTTTTTATATCACATACTATTACTGCGAATGAAAGAGGGTCGATCATCATTTGCGATTTGAAGCTGAAAAAGCAAGCCTGCGAAATACGCAAGATTTCGATGTTGTGGCCCCATTTTTTTGCTCGCGGCCCAGAAGGCTCGGACAAAACATCATAAAGTTGTCCAAGAGCCTTTGCTGGCACTAATTCATTCTTTTGCCAACCTATTGTAGCTAAGAATCCTGTATCGGGGGAGCAACGAACTTATTATATTCTTTACCGTGCTGTGATTGTCAAAACGTTACATCGGACAAACACCACTTTGGCTCCCATTCAAAAGAATTGTTATTTATAAAAACAAAACTCTGGCACATCGGAACTTGCATGACAATCTAATCTTGCCATTGCGTGGAATGATTAAAAAATTATCACTAGCAATATGCCTTTGCTTGTAGTCTTGGCACACTGATTCCACACATGAAGCCCTTAAACTTCAAAGAAAATTACAAAGGGGGCCAATCAGTGAGTATGAAAGTACTCATGTTTCACCCTTAAATCATTTCTGCTAGTGAAGTAGCATCAGACCATGTGCGTATTTTCCAGAAGCAAAGTAAAAGCACTCATTCAATGGCTTCCTTGACACTCGTGATTCTAAGTCGACACTGCCGACAAACGTCCAATTCTTTTTTTACCTTCCTAAGAAGATAAATAAGTTTCTAAACGCTTTTAAAACAGCTTTTAATGGACTTAATAAAGGAATATTCCTACTCTTGGACGCCGGCTAATCTGTTTATCTCATGTTTAGAGTCTACAAAAAGGCCAAATAAAATTTCGAACGTAAACAAATGGATGGTTAAATTTCAATCGGACGCGATATTAAACACGGGATTCGAAAGTAAGTGAAAGGCACTTGCAAACACTAATAAATGAACAAGCAAAAACCTTATTCCTCTTCCACTCTATCAGATCCATAACAGGGAAATAATCAGTTTATTTTATACGCTAATCAAGCCTGATGAAAAATGCAAAGATCGATCGAAACTTGGAAGACATCTTTAAACGCATGTGAAAACGGGAAAATTTCCGGCGCCTTATTTTTATCCTTACTCCATGTAAAACCAACAAACCGTAAAATTACATAATCCAAAAATAATTATATCGTTTAAACTAAACAAAAAACGTACATGAAGCGTGTAATTGCTATAAGTCTTCCCAGAAAGCTTACCTCTTCAGTGCCGTTGGAAATTGCGTTACGCAGGTAATCTATAAGCTTAGAAACGGAAACTCGGCCCGAGTGTTCGGCATCACATGCATAAAACAGACTGTCCAGTATGGCTTCTTCGGAAACACTAGAAGGGTCATCTTTGTCTGTGCCCTGGAAACAGGAAACCGTGCAAACGGATTAACGTCAACACGGATTTACGCAGAATGTAGAGGTTATACTAGCACAGTCAAGACGCACAAAAGCAGCCTCAAAACAGTCGTAATTTTTTTAGAAAGCATTTAACCTAAGATAAAAATTGTACTTGTTGAAACGAATGAAAAGCTCACCGATGACTCCATGACCGACAGAGATAAAAGTTATTTGGTCTAAAACAACCTCTCCTTCGCGGCCTAAAAACCCTACAGGGTGAAGTTAAACGCCACAGCAATGCGAGCGCGATAATTTTATCCCCCTCGCACGCTTGCATATGTTGTGGCAAAAAGCCTCACATCCTTTCCCTCCGGTATGCTTTTTTTTTTCAAATCTGGAAGACGCTTCGCGAACCATGACATTTCAAATTTGATTGCAACAAACACCCGCTGAAAAGCAAACGGACAAAGAATTTAGGAAGTCAAATTAAACAAAACCCTGAATCAAGCGCGCCATTTGTTGACTTCTTCCAAATATGGGTTTGGATTGTCTACATCACCAAATATGGAAAAATGACACGGGCGCAAAAAAAGGGCGCGAATAACACAGCCTAAAGGCTGGTTTACACGGTACGATTTGTCGGCCGGTTTTGTCGGGCCGATAAATCGTACCGTGTAAATTGAGTAAAACGTGTAATTTTCCTCAAAAGATCTTGCCGTTGCCCTTTTAGTATCCGCCATTTTTAACGCTTTAACTTTTTAAGTATTTATGCGCAGAACCCACTCGCATACCCTTTGATTGACATGGCGGTTTCTCTCGGAGTGTCGGCCCGACTTCATAAAATCTGTTGCACTGCAACAGATTTTTTGATTCGGACCCATTTTCGAATCTGTTCCTCACATTATCTGTTCCCCAGAGGAATCTTGCTGGCTGGCAAAACTACAGATGTTTCGATTAGCTGGCTGGGAAATTTTGTTATTGATAGAGGTTTTGCCTGGGAATTACTGACTTTTTCTAGCATTTCAACCCGAGCTGGCTGTAGAAATTCTGAAGACTGAGGACGACTTAAAAAAAAAAACAAAAAAAAAAAAAAAAGAACCCCTTCCCTCTCCCAGACAGTAGTCACAAACATACGACGGCTGGTCAGAGTGATTGCGCTTGCGGTAAAAACCTGTTTTGTCCCAGTTTTGTCGCTTTTGTTTGGTCGTTTTGGATCGAGGGTTTGAAAGCGCGCGGAATCCCTGGCTGGGAAATAAATTTGATCAGCTGGCTGGGAAACCAACCAATTTTATCTAGCTGGCCGGGAAATTTCTTGTGTGTCTTGCTGGGAAAAAGGAACAGATAATGTTTTACCAGCAACACTGAAAAACACCTGAAAATGCCTTAATAACATTTCTTTTCATTAACTGGGGTATAATAATAGATTTTACGACAAATTGGTCGTTAGGTACCCCTGAAGAAAGTTACACGAAGAGGAGAGACTCGGAGGACTGCTGCTTGACGTGATTTGACAAATGCACTTTGGCAATTAAAATCCAGAGAGACAGTACGATTGGTACATTTTTTTGGTAAAAAAGCAAGTAAAGTAAGCTTTTATGTTTCTCTGCTGACTCTTAATAGAAGGTTGTATGCTCAAATTTAGGTAAACCCAAACAACATAACAATATTGGATCAGTTCTGCTTCCAGGAATCTTTGCAAACTAAACACCTTGTGTTATCAATATTCTACTTACAATTACTTATTGAAAATTGTCCAAAAGACTATTATAAAGGGCCCCATTTATAGCAAAAAAGACATTTATTTGGCCACGTCATTAAGAACAAGAAAAATTGTTTTTGCATTTCTAGTCTTGAAAAGATAAACAAAATAAGATTACGTTCACTTCCAGATAAAACGAAGTTACACAAGGCAGTTGAAAAGAAGAGGGGTGATAACATGTTCCCACCTCACTCTTGTTATCACATACTATTACTGCGAATGAAAGAAGGTCGATCATCATTTGCGATTTGAAGCTGAAAAAGCGAGCCTGCGAAGTACGCAAGATTTCGATGTTTTGGCCCCTATTTTTTTGCTCGCGGCCCAGAAGCCGCGGAAAAAACATCGCAAATTAATCTGAGCCGGAGGAGCTCGTGAAGAGAGTTTTTTGCAGTAACTACGTAAAGTTGTCCAAGAGCCTTTGCTGGCACTAATTCATTTTGTTGCCAAACCTAGCTAAGAATCCTGTATCGGGGGAGCAACGAACTTATTCTATTCTATACAGTGCTGTGATTGTCAAAACGTTACATCAGACAAACACCAGTTTGGCACCCGTTCAAAAGAATTGTTATTTACAAAAAGGAAACTATGGCTTATCGGAACATGCATGACAATCTAATCTTGCCATTGCGTGGAATGATTAAAAAAATATCACTAGCAATATGCCTTTGTTTGTAGTCTTGGCACACTGATTCCACACATGAAGCCCTTAAACTTCAAAGAAAATTACAAAGGGGGCCAATCAGTGAGAATGAAAGTACTCATGTTTCACCCTTAGATCATTCCTGCTAGTGAGGACAACTGCATGAGTGTCAAAAGACATTTGGCCTCCAGTCCGGCGTAGTATTTTAAGTTACATTTCTAACCATTCCAGCCAGAAGTAGCATCAGGCCAGGTGCGTATTGGTACAGAGTGATTGACATTTGAACATGCGCATTTGCGAGTTACACAAACTGTTTTGAAAACCAATTGTATTTGTCGCAGCGTATGACATACTAATATTTCTAACTTTCGAAATGTTTCGTTTTTCCGAGAACCCTTTCCATTATTTGCTCGTATTTTACCCTTCTCGACAAAATCAGCCGGCGACCAATTACACCACACAAAACAATTAACAATATATGTGACGGAGATTTTTATTGTCATCAATCTGTCATCATCTCCTTAAAATCTTTCCTAAAACACGGCCCATAAAAAAATCTAACTTAACACTGCATCACTGATAAAAACAACTGTAAAAAAGGCCTATTTCACGATCCTAAAAGCAAAGTAGACAGCTAAGCTAAAAAACGTCAAAAGTAAAATAAAGCGAGAAACCGCAAACATCTTGAATTTTCACACGAAAGAAACTGCAACTGTTCGCGAATGTAGTGGACACGGTGGGCGATAGTTTCCGACCAAGGGCTGGCCTTGTCCATTTTCGATGGATCTAAGAGCTTGCATCTAGAAAAAAAAAAAGAAATATAAGTGATGCTGAGAATAAGTAACGGGACACTCGTAACGTTTTCAAATATCATTTAGGACGAAGTTGAAAAGTCAAGGAAGGTGGTCAAACAGTTTAAGCAATTTGTCATAAAAAAGACTGGTAGCTGTATGTAGTTCCTGATTATATTTTTAACATGCGATGAAATCTGTTTTTCAAGACCGGAATCTGCCGACTTGCAACAAATAAAAGGCAAGTTGAACACGAACGTCTAGGGTAACACAACCGGAGGTTATCCTGGTTCAACTACCTTAAAGTGACTGACCTATCAAGCTTTCAGTGTTCAAAATGAACGATAATACTTCACTTGGAACAAATTGACAATGAAGAATAATCCTTCAATTGAGGGGCAGACTTGGTTGGATAAACTTCTGCATCGTGTTGGATGTCAAAATTGGGCCTGCATGCATCTAATTTGGTGCATTTCTAGACATAAGTGGAGACGACATAGCTCTTGACTCCCGGAGCCCGTTTCTCGAAAGTCCCGAAACTTTACGGGCCATTTTTGGGTGTCACAATTCCCTTTGCATCTCGTCAAACTTCTCCGTTTTTTTTTTTCTTTTTGCTACCTAAAAAAAGATCGGCTCTCCAAAATAAGCGGTTAGCATTGCAGTTCCACAAATGGCTTTTCGAGCCCGAAAAGTTTTCGGGACTTTCGAGAAACGGGTTCCAGGAGCGAGTCCTTGGAGCTAACCACTACATGATCAAATGCATCCCTAAGGCAAACGAGATTCCCGATAATTCATGTACTTTTAAACACCTGAGCTGCGGAGACTTCCAAAGGTTCCTTGATCACAATCCATTTGACACATTCTAATAGAGGAGGGGTAGTCAGCGAACCATCGTAAGTATAGTAATCAGCCAAATCTGAAGAGAATAAAACGAATACTGAATGAATAAGTACTTCATATTTCACTCACTTTGAGGGGCCAATGGAAGGAACAATCAATACATCGATAAACATAAATATTTAAAATTTCAACCACTGAGAAGCAGGTCTCAACTAACTCGCTATTACCGAGTGTAGCCGGAGTGTTAAACTAGGGACTATACTGAAAACTTGAAGTGCGGATCTCAAATCCTGCACCCTAACTTCTTGGCCATACAGGAAGGAAATTTTTATCTTATGAGCGAAGCGTTACGATACTTCGAGTAAAATGGATGTCGATTTAACTCAATCCTCAATTTCCAGTTTGCAATTGACGTCAGCTTCAAAGCCCTTTTGTAATTTCTGGCCTTTCCATAAAACAATTTATAGGAATTATAGGCGGCGGTTTGATCAATTTTAGAAGCTTCTTTCCACCGGCCCTGACTTGCGACTGAAAATAAATTAAAA
>NC_090885.1:27311411-27313911 GCF_036669925.1 Montipora capricornis
TTATGAGCTATGTCAGTCGTTGTTTGACTCTGTAGCTGTGTCATGCAGCTCGAGTCAAAAGACCCACATTTCACCTTTGCTCGCCATAGAGTCTCCAGTCGCTCAGTGGTTAGAGCATCCGACTAGATCACGGAGGGTCGTGGGTTTGAATCCCATCAGGGGCTCGGTTTTTACCGAGTTCCCAGTGGGTTTCAACAACATTTCACTTCATATGAGTATATCACTCTAACATTTAATTATCTTTGAAAAATGTGTGGTTACCCCCCCAATTTTCTTTTTGGATTTCAAGGATTTTCAGGGGCTGCTAGCAGTATATCAGGAAGCTATTTGTTTGCTCTGCAGATGCTCGAAGGTGGATAGAGCTTGTTAACAAAGCAGAACGCGAGAAAACTGACGTACAGACAAACGCGTTTACACTAACATCGATCAAAGTTCTGTTTTTCGATCCATCGGCCGGGCAAGTGAGGGACGACGACTCTATCAACGTGTTCTCGAGACTAAAATAACGAATATTCAGATCTATCATCTGGCTTTGAATATATCATTAATGACACAATCATTTAAGTCCCAGAACGTCAGTGTCAGAAAATAGACACCGGCGACCGAGCATGTGAGGGAAATGAAGGAATGCTTGCGGCGCCCAAAACCCTTGAAAAAAGACATTGAGAAATTCGAGTCAGAACAGACCCTAGACGATCGATTTCACCCAAGTGATATTATTAGTCATCGATTAAGTCCACACATCACTGAGTTTCCATCGAGCACATGACAAGTTAGGGAAAGGATATGGAATCCGTCGACTCTATTTTTGGTGAAGCTAATCTGAACAAGCGATGCAAGTGCAAGCTAACTCAGCAGTGTTTGGATCACAGAAACCTTTTACTTTCTCACAAAAGATACCGATTACCAACAACATTAGCAATAAATGTTCCTCTTCACGGTTTTGCTCACTCAGGTAAGATTGTGGTCCCAATAAAATCCAGCCTTGAAACATTAAATTATTTAAGTATCTGCTCTACACATCGTTATTTGCCGAACCCAAAATGGGCATGATCATGTGCATAGTGCCATATTGAAAGTGACCAAAATCCACGAGGAAAAAAACAATTTGCCCTTCAAGCTTTTATTTAAAGGTTGGTTCTCATATGATCGTTAGGAACCCTACGATCGCTGGAAAAAAGTTCAGCGATGGTACCGATCATATGGAAACCAGCCTTTAAAAAGGGTGTGCCATTTAATATCAAAGGAATAACCGTCACGTCGCGACAAGCGCCGTTTACGAAATCGAACCTCTGACTCCACACATTGTGTTGAATTGATATCAATGACAAAGATCATTTCGAAATTAATTAACTAATTGTTAGGTTTCCCACGTTGGTGATTGGCCAAAATTTCCTGCAACTTTCTAAGCCAATCAGAAGCAAATGTTTAACACTTGTCAACAGTCTCGCAACTTCTAGCACGTGTCTTATGGCTGGTTCCTTCGACCGTATCTGTTTGATGAGTTATACAATATACAATATACCATGACTTTATTTTGTTTCGAATTTAAGGGTAGCAAAAGTTGTTAATATCTCCGAAGAAAACAAGATGACCGAGTAACATGACTAAACCACAAAAAAAAAAATAATAATGAATAGATTATAACTATATTACACGCAATAAAATGATATAAAAGATATCTACATATAGCGTTAATGAGCCTGCGTAGCAGGCGTTTAAGGGAAGGGGGCAGGGAGAAACGAGTTCAAACAAAATTTGTCCCAGGATGAAAATTTCTGTCGAAACGTCGTTCTTTATCCCCTCAAACTCTCTCTGCGTTGTATTCAAAGAGCTAGGGCTCAACTACATACCGGTGCCTAAACCAACTGGAAATACCACAAGGAAGGAAAAACGATTACATAACACAATATAATTTCCATCTGACATTTCCCAATACGAAAATTAAAAGAGGTAACGTCTGTATCTGAAATGAGCATAAAATATTCAATTAAGGTCTTGTGAAGTAAATGTTTAATCCCAAATCCTTTGTATTGCTTCCTTATATTGAGAACAGCGCCACTGACCTCAAACCACATCAAATTACATATTTCCCTGTCACAAACGAGCTTCACTTCACAACCCCAAAAAAAGCTATGTACGAAGGATTGGTGCGATCCCATGAGGTTAACAGAGAAAACGTAGTCTACGTGACCTGAATTCGCTCTCGAACAAAGATTCTATCATCCGAGACAAATCTCCAAAAGAGACGTCTCGCCTGGAACAAATTTACTTGTTTCTGATAAAAAACTGCTTTGTCTCTGAATTATATTAAGGGAAAGTGCAAGATCAAGACTTAAAGAATGTATCTTAAATCATCACCGAGGTACTTGAAAAATAATAAAACCCTCAAACATCAACAATAAAGGAAACACCTAATCTCATGCAAGGACAGATATGCCTTGCATGAACGATTTGCAGCTGTGGTTTCTAAGTAACCCCTGTAATAAAATCGATGTTC
>NC_090885.1:27318911-27326411 GCF_036669925.1 Montipora capricornis
ATTTGCCAGAAAAACGGGTTGTTCCGGTTGAAAAACAAATGAAAGGAAACGAAAGAAACTTTATTTAAGTGTCTAGTCGTTCTAGCGCTGGAGCGCTAATTGGGGACACTGTAAACTGAAATTAATATTAACAAGGAAAGTAAATCAAGTCAAATGTTGGTTTATGAGGAGAGGGGAAACCGGAGTACCCGGGGAAAACCTCTTGGTGCAGAGTAGAGAACCAACAAACTCAACCCACATATGACGCCGAGTCTAGGGATCGAACCTGGGCCATACTGATGGGAGGCGAGTGCTCTTACCAATGTGCCTAATCTCGTACCCAGATCTCCCACGGTCATACAGAAGGGACATCTGTTAAAGTTCGATTTCGAGCATGCTCAGTGTCAGCAAGGCCCGAAATACGGGCTTTTCTATCACTGCAAATGAATGAAGGGGGTAGTTTCAAAAGAAACTATGGTGCTGCGTCGGTAGGGAAATAGCATACAAAAATTTGGTTTTATCAACGGAGTTGATAATGTAAATTGGTCACCGTACAGAGATTCTAAAAGCTGACGTTTCGAGCGTTAGCCCTTCGTCAGAGCGAATCGAGGAATTATGGGTTATGTGTGGTTTTTACAGTTTTTATAGTAGAGTAGGAGCTACGCTGTTGGTTGTAACATGGCAAGGTCAAAAATAGGAATATATTAGTTAAATGAAAAGCTTTCGTTAATACCGTGAGGAATAAGGGTGTTCATTTGGAAGATGAATTTTTGTTCCAGATTCTTGCGGCTTTCCGTTGTACCTAGATGTAGGGTAAGCTGCAGATAGCCATGTGTTTTTTGGAGTGGTTAGGGAGATTAAAATGACGAGCGACTGGCTTAGATGCATCCTTGGCGGAATAGGTCACCTAGTCGTCTACCTGTCTCGCCAATGTATAATTTATTGCATAACGTACAGGTTATGCAATAAATGACATTTGCGGAGGTACATGTGAAACGATCGGTGATCTTAACAGATCGCTTAGGTCCCGATATCTTGCTACTGTTAACAATGAAAAGACAAGTTTTGCATCGTGAGCGCGCGCATTTGAAAGTGCGGGTTGCTCGTTAGTTTTGAGGGCGCTTCCAACTAAAAAGTTGCCTACGTTTTTGTCCCGTTTGAATGAAATAAGTGGAGGTTGCAAAAAGATTCTACCAGTCTCGGGATCATTTTGGAGTAATTTATAATTATGGAGAATGATACTTTTGACTACGTGATTATGAGGATGGAAAGTGAGGGTGATTGGAATTCTGTCATTCTTATCTTTTTGTGACGTTTGTAGTGATGACTGGCGATCAAATTGTTGGGCGCCATGATGGCCCGCTTTGACCACAGAGACAGGATAGCCACGTTTTTCGAAGAACTGGCACATCTCCTATGATTTGCTGGAAACATCGGAGTCATCATAGACGTCGAAGTCTAAGAAATTGAGAATAAGGAATGGAGTTCTTGACATGTGATGGATGTGACAATGAATACAACAAATAATTGTGAGAATCTTTAGGTTTGTAGTACACACTGGTATATAGCACGTTGCCACTAATAGAAACTTTGATATCTAGGAAAGCCAATGAAGTTTCCGACATTTCCCAGGTATATTTAAGAGCCAGATGAAAAGAATTGACGGAGGTTATAAATTGATCGAGTTCTTCTCTGCTGGATGAAATAGCGCCGATGCAGTCGTCAATGTAGCGGCCGTAGAGTTCAGGTTTGGGGCCGTTGTACTAATTGAAAAATGGTGTTCAACATATCCTACAAAAAGATTGGCATAGCTGGGTCCCATTCTTGTGCCCATCGCTACACCATTAATTTGTTTGTAACAGTTGCCGGTGAATGAAAAACAGTTAAGCGTTAAAACTAGTTCGGCAAGGTGGAGGAGCGTTTCCGAGCTTAGTTCTTTGACAGTGCGTTGATCGAGAAAGTGTTTAAGTGCTGTGTACAGAGATGTAGTGTCCATGGTGAAAATAAGTTTGTCTTGGCCGGAGAAATTGAAATCGCGGAAAATTTTCAGTGCGTGTGTACTGTCTTTAATTTATGATGGCAAAGATTTTGCCGAACTAGTTTTAACGCTTAACTGTTTTTCATTCGCCGGCAACTATTACAAACAAATTAATGGTGTAGCGATGGGCACAAGAATGGGACCTAGCTATGCCAATCTTTTTGTAGGATATGTTGAACACCAATTTTTTAATCAGTACAACGGCCCCAAACCTGAACTCTACGGCCGCTACATCGACGACTGCATCGACGCTATTTCATACAGCAGAGAACTCGATCAATTTATAACCTCCGTCAATTCTTTTCATCCGGCTCTTAAATATACCTGGGAAATGTCGGAAACTTCATTGGCTTTCCTAGATATCAAAGTTTCTATTGGTTGCAACGTGCTATGTACCAGTGTGCATTACCAACCTACAGATTCTCACAGTTATTTGTTGTATTCATTGTCACATCCATCACATGTCAAGAACTCCATTCCTTATTCTCAATTTCTTAGACTTCGTATCTGCGATCCGACACCGTCGGCCCGATTGATAGTACTGTGTAAACCGGCCTTAAACTTTTTAAAACTTGTTTTCAAGAGGCAGTGCGGCCCATTGGTTAGGGCGCTTTCCTTGAGATCCGGGAATCCCGGGTTCAAGACTCACTCTGACCAATGATTGAATTTGTTCCTGGTAGTCCGTGACTCAACTTCTCAGCTGCACTTGTAAATAGTCAGTTGGGATTCTTAACAGTTGTTGTTGAATGTTCTGTTCTTTCATGATTGTGTTCATTGACCCTGAAAAGCCCCTATGGGGAGTGGTCAATCAATTATGTATGTATGTATGTATGTATGTATGTATGTATAACTCGTGTCAAATTCGCGAAAATATATGTTCACCTCGGTTAACCCTACTAGAAAGTTACAAGCTACAAGAAAGTTACACGAAGAGGAGAGACTCAGAGGACTGCAATTTGACGTGATTCGACAAATGCACATGGCAATTAAAATCCAGAGACAGTACGATTGATGGTATATTTTTGGTAAAAAAGCAAATAAAGTAAGCTTTTACGTTTCTCTGCTGACTCTTAATAGAAGGTTGTATGATCAAATTTAGGTAAACCCAAGCATCATAACAACATTGGATTCTGCTTCCAGGAATCTTTGCCAAACTATACACCTTTTGTTATCAATAGTCTACTTAGAATTGGTTATTGCAAATTGTTCAAACGACTATTACAAAGGGCCCTATTTATACGGAAAAAACATTAATTTGGCCACGTCATCAAGAACAAGAATAATTATTGTTTTTGTATTCGGTTTCTAGTCTTGAAAAGACGAACAAAATGATTACGTCCACTTCCCGATAAAACGAAGTTATACAAGGCAGTTGAAAAGAAGAGGGGTGAGATGTTCCCACGTTCACTTTTTATATCACATACTATTACTGCGAATGAAAGAGGGTCGATCATCATTTGCGATTTGAAGCTGAAAAAGCGAGCCTGCGAAATACGCAAGATTTCGATGTTGTGGCCCCATTTTTTTGCTCGCGGCCCAGAGGGCTCGGACAAAACATCATAAAGTTGTCCAAGAGCCTTTGCTGGCACTAATTCATTCTTTTGCCAACCTATTGTAGCTAAGAATCCTGTATCGGGGGAGAAACGAACTTATTATATTCTTTACCGTGCTGTGATTGTCAAAACGTTACATCGGACAAACACCACTTTGGCTCCCTTTCAAAAGAATTGTTATTTACAAAAACGAAAGTCTGGCATATCTGAACTTGCATGACAATCTAATCTTGCGATTGCGTGGAATGATTAAAAAATTATCACTAGCAATATGCCTTTGTTTGTAGTCTTGGCACACTGATATCACAAATGAAGCCCTTAAACTTCAAAGAAAATTACAAAGGGGGCCAATCAGTGAGTATGAAAGTACTCATGTTTCACCCTTAAATCATTCCTGCCAGTGAAGACAACTGCATGAGTGTCAAAAGACATTTGGCCTCGAATCCGGCGTAGCATTTTAAGTTACATTTCTTACCATTCAAACCAGAAGTAGCATCAGACCATGTGCGTATTGGTACAGAGTGCTTGACATTTGAACATGCGCATTTGCCGAGTTACATAAACTGTTTCGAAAACCAATTGTATTTGTCGCCAGGTATGACATAATAATATTTCTAACTTTCGAAATGTTTCGTTTTTCCGAGTACCTTTTCCATTATTTGTTCGTATTATACCCTTCTCGACAAAATCGGCAAGCGTCCAATTACACTACACACAACAATTAACAATATCTGTGACGGAGATTTTTATTGTGATAAATATGTCATCTAGAGAGAACAGTCCATTTGCCAATCTCTCCTTCAAATCTTTCCTAAAACACGGTCCATAAAAAAGTCTAACTTAACGCTGCATCTCTGATAAAAACAACTGTAAAAAATGCCTACTTCACGATCCTAAAAGAAAAGTAGAAGGCTAAGCTAAAATACGTCAAAACTAAAATAAAGGGAGAAACCGCAAACATCTTGAATTTTCACGTGAAAGAAGCTGCAACTGTTCGCGAATGTAGTGGACAAGGTGGGCGGTAGTTTCCGACCAAGGGCTGGCCTTGTCCATTTTCGATGGATCTAAGAGCTTGCATCTAGAAAAAAAATATGGAATATAAGTGATGCTGAGAAAAAGTAACGGGACACTCATAACTTTTTCAAATATAGGACGATGTTGAAAAGTCAAGGATGGTGGTTAAACAGTTTAAAGAATTTGTCTTAAAAAAGACTGGTAGCTGTATGTGAAGAAACCAATAGTTCCTGATTATATTTTTAACATGCGATGAAATCTGTTTTTCAAGACCGGAATCTGCCGACTTACAACAAATAAAAGGCAAGTTGAAAAGAACTTCTAGGGTCACACAACCGGAGGTTATCCTGGTTCAACTACCTTAAAGTGACTGAGTATTGCTTCGAATGCTTCCCCCTCCCCACCCCCCACCTCTACCTGGATGCTTTGCCAATCTCCTTTGCTGGATTATGGTATCAATGGCGGTGTGACGCCGATACTCATTTATACACGTGAGTGGAGAGAGACAGTGTAGAGTAAAGTTCCTTGACTAAGGAAACAATACAGTGACACAGCTGTAGGCCGAGAACCACCTGGCATGGCCGAACGTACCAGCCCGGCATATAAGATATATCCAAAAATGCCCTAATTAGATGCATGCGGGTTTCATTAACCGTCACGAAGTGTCCCCTTGCTCCCAGTCTCCCTAGCTTCAACATCACTCGTATCTCGGAATAACAGACAATTAACGTCACAAAGTGTCCCCAAATGCCGCTTCTCAAGTGCGGATAAACCAACACCATCTCTTACTCATATGAAGGATTTTCCTTCATTGTCAGTTTGCTCCAAAGGAAGTTTTATCCTCCATTTAAATTACTCTGTCCCAGATAAAAAGAAAAAAAAGTGAAAGTAGTCCCTGGACAGGATTTGAATACGGAGCACCCACTTTAAAGGAACTGTTTTTATCCCCTAGTGGTTAAGGGAATGGGTTATCATTCAAACTTTCCCAGGTTCGAGTCCTGTGAGTCCAGACATTGGGGTTCGACTTAAAAAAATGCTCATTTCCCATTATCCCTATCAAGCTTTCAGTGACAGAAATGAATGATAATACTTCACTTGGAACAAACTGACAATGAAGAATAATTCTTCATTGTCAGGAGAGACTTGGTTGGATAAACTGCAGCAACGTGTTGGATGACAAACTTGGGCCTCCATACATCTAATTTGGTGCATTTCTGGACATAAGTGGAGACGACATAACTCTTGAAAACAAATTTAAAAAACTGAGCCAATGTTTTTTTATGATCAAATGCATCTCTAAGGGAAACGAGATTCCCGATAATTCATGTACTTTTAAACACCTGAGCTGCGGAGACTTCCAAAGGTTCCTTGAACACAATCCATTTGACACATTCTAATAGAGGAGGGGTAGTCAGCGAACCATCGTACGTATAGTAATCAGCCAAATCTGAAGAGAATAAAACGAATACTGAATGAATAAGTACTTCATATTTCACTCACTTTGAGGGGCCAATGGAAGGAACAATCAATACATCGATAAACATAAATATTTAAAATTTTAACCACTGAGAAGCAGGTCTCAACTAACTCCCTATTAACGAGTGTAGCCGGAGTGTTAAACTAGGGACTATACTGAAAACTTGAAGTGCGGATCTCAAATCCTGCACCCTAGCTTCTTGGCCATATAGGAAGGACATTTTTATCTTATGAGCGAAGCGTCACGATACTTCGAGTAAAATGGATGTCGATTTAACTCAATTCTCAATTTCCAGTTGACAATTGACGTCAGCTTCAAAGCCCTTTTGTAATTTCTGGCCTTTCCATAAAATAATTTATAGGAACTATAGGCGGCGGTTTAATCAATTTTAGAGGCTTCTTTCCACCGGCCTTGACTTTCGACTGAAAATAAATTAAAAGAGCAAGCGAAGGGGGGAGCGACGAGGAGAAGGAACGAGCAACCCAGGAATTATAAAGGATAAGTGTGGTTTGCTCGTACATCTCTTCGCTAAGTGCCAAGGAATGCTAATTTATCCTCATGCTTTCGAATATTTAAATCTCAGGACCAGAATTAAACTGAGGAGAGACTGATATCTTGGTTAATTCTTTTTCCTCAGTAGTAAGCGTCGGGTTTTCTTGCCAGCATGAACCATTTAAATGGTTCTGTTGGCTCTGTTGGCGTCTTATGTAATCTACAAGTGGATTATATACCAGTGAGGTCATTACAGGGAAATCTCAGACCGAGGCCTTGAGTATCAATACATCAAGGCCGAAGTCTGAAATTTCCCTGTAAGGACCGCACGGAAAAGTGAATAAGTTATTAATTACATGGCCTTTTTTGTTGCTCAGTTTTGGCCTGTTCTTCGTCCTTTGGATAATAAAACTCGCTCTCGCTGTGGCTCTCTTCGTCGCCCATACTAAAGAAGTATCTGTATGCTAGTTTTTCTTTCAGTTATTAAAAATATAGTTGTACTTTGTCCATATTTTTTTGTTGTTTTCGCCCACGCGCTCGTAGCTTTTACTCTCAACTCAAAAGAGCCGTCGAGCCGAGAAACATTTTCATAATGCCCGGTCATTACAAGAAAATCTTGCCCGCTCAGCAGCCAATCAGAGCGCGCGTACTGTTGTAGCCATAAAGAGTATAAATGTTATTTTTATGCAAATATCTTTAATTGTTTTGGTCCTCCAACATGGCCGCCGTGCACATACTCTATAATAATTTCCGATAAACGCCCTCACCTGACTTCCAGTCTGGAAACAGGTAACCCAGGCTCACTGTGTGTGCCACATAGGTAAATATAGAGAACATATGAGGCGAAAATAAGACACAAACAGCAGTGATAAACATATTGAACTTGTTCATTTTGATTATGACTTGACGTTTCGTATGTGCTCTACATACATTTTCAAAAGTAACCG
>NC_090885.1:27338911-27346411 GCF_036669925.1 Montipora capricornis
ATTGGGGGTAACCATGCATGTTTCAGAGAACGCCATACATTGCTTTGTATTTTAAAGGTTTTTACAAATGTTGCTACCCTCACTTGGGTGGTTGGTTGGCCGCATCTCAGATATGCTTTAAGGTGACTTGCGCGATGCAAGTTATGAGCTATGTCAGTCGTTGTTTGACTCTGTAGCTGCGTCATGCAGCTCGAGTCAAAAGACCCACATTTCACCTTTGCTCGCCATAGAGTCTCCAGTAGCTCAGTGGTTAGAGCATCCGACTAGATCACGGAGGGTCGTGGGTTTGAATCCTATCTGGGGCTCGGATTTTTCCGAGTTCCTAGTGGGTTTCAACAACATTCGACTTCATATGTGTATATCACTCTAACATTTGCTGATTAATTATCTTTGAAAAATGTGTGGTTTCCCCCTAATTTTCTTTTTGGATTTCAATAACACTTTTTGAGATCTGCTTCTCCCGCATGTTCAGTAAACCGCGCAAAAATTCCTTTGAATTAGTAGGTACCGTCCTTAAAACAAGTTTGTTTCATTTTCGTCAAAACGCATATTTTATCTTGACTCTGCCGTTTGTCGTAAACACGATGCAAAATCTCTCTGCTATTCGCCATTTTTACCCACAAAAATACCACGCAAACTAAATACCCAACGGACAAAAACCTACTCATCGAGGAGAGCTCAGGAAGCTAGGCTGCTCGTCCCAATTTCCGCTCGCTTACAAGATCGACGAACTGAAGGCCGAAGGAAACAAAGAGGGGCTGCTCGCAGTCTATCAGGAAGCTATTTGTTTGCTCTGCAGATGCTAGAAGGTGGATAGAGCTTGTTAACAAAGCAGAACGTGAGAAAACTGACGTACAAACAAACGCGTTTACACTAACATCGATCAAACTTCTGTTTTTCGATCCATCGGCCGAGCAAGTGAGGGACGACCACTCTATGAACGTGTTCTCGAGACTGAAATTACGAATATTCAGATCTATCATCTGGCTTTGAATATATAATGACACATTCATTTAAGTTCCAGAACGTCAGTGTCAGAAAATAGACACCGGCGAGCGAGCGAGCAAGTATATATGTGAGGGAAGGAATGCGCGCGGCGCCCAAAACCCTTGAAAAAAGACATTGAGAAATTCGAGTCAGAACAGACCCTAGACAATCGATGTCACCCAAGTGATATTATTAGTCATCGATAAAGTTCACACATCACTGAGTTTCCATCGAGCACATGAAGGTCTTTATTGGGTGTAGGTGACAAGTTAGGGAAAGGATATGGAATCCGTCGACTCTATTTTTGGTGAAGCTAATCTGAACAAGCGATGCAAGTACAAGCTAAGTCAGCAGTGAAACCTTTTACTTTCTCACAAAAGATACCGATTACCATCAACATTAGCAACAAATGTTGCTCTTCACGATTTTGCTCACTCAGGTATGATTGTGGTCCCAATAAAACCAGCCTTTAAACATTAAACTATTTAAGTATCAGGTCTACACATCGTTATTTGCTGAACCCAAAATGGGCATGATAATGTGCATAGTGCCATATTGAAAGTGACCAAAATCCAAGAGGAAAAAAACAATTTGCCCTTCAAGCTTTCATTTAAGGTTGGTTCTCATATGATCGTTACGAACCCTACGATCGCTGGAAAAAAGTTCAGCGATCGTACCGATCATATGGAAACCAGCCTTTAAAAGGGGTGTGGTATTTAATATATTTAATATCAAAGGAATAACCTTCACGTCGCGACAAGCGCCGTTTACGAAGTCGAACCCCTGACTCCACACATTGTGTTGAGTTGATATCAATGACAAAGATCATTTCGAAATTAATTAACTAATTGTTAAGTTTCCCACGTTGGTGATTGGCCAAAATTTCCTGCAACTCTCTAAGCCAATCAGAAGCAATTGTTTAACACTTGTCAACAGTCTCGCAACTTCTAGCACGTGTCTTATGGCTGGTTCCTTCGACCGTATCTGTTTAATGAGTTATACAATATACAATATACAACATACAATGACTTTATTTTGTTTCGAATTTAAGGGTAGCAAAAGTTGTTAATATCTCCGAAGAAAACAAGATGACGGAGTAACATGACTAAACTACTAAAAATATTAATTAATTAATAAACTATAATTATATTACACGCAATAAAATAATATCAATAATAGAAAAGATATCTACATACAGTGTTAATTAGCCTGCGTACCAGGCGTTTAAGGGAAGGGGCAGGGAGAGACGAGTTCAAACAAAATTTGTCCCAGGATGAAAATTTCTGTCGAAACGTCGTTCTTTATCCCCTCAAACTCTCTCTGCGTTGTATTCAAAGAGCTAGGGCTCAACTACATACCGGTGCCTAAACCAACTGGAAATACCACAAGGAAGGAAAAACGATTACATAACAGAATATAATTTCCATCTGACATTGTCCAATACGAAAATTAAAAGAGGTAACGTCTGTATCTGAAATGAGCATAAGATATTCAATTTACGTCTTGTGAAGTAAATGTTTAATCCCAAATCCTTTGTATTGCTTCCTTATATTGAGAATAGCGCCACTGACCTCAAACCACATCAAATTACATATTCCCCTGTCACAAACGAGCTTCACTCGTCAATCCCAAAAAAGCTATGTAAGAAGGATTGGAGCGATCCCATGAGGTTAACAGAGAAAACGTACTCTACGTGACCTGAATTCGCTCTCGAACATAGATTCTATCATCTGAGACAAATCTCCAAAAGAGACGTCTTGCCTGGAACAAATTTACTTGTTTCTGATAGAAAAGTGCTTTGTCTCTGAACGTGCAAGATCAGGATGTAAAGAACGTATCCTAAATCATCACCGAGGCACTTGAAAAATAATAAAACCCTCAAACATCAACAATAAGGGAGACACCTAATCTCATGCAAGGACAAACATGCCTTACATGAACGATTTGCAGCTGTGGTTTCTAGGTAACCCCTGTAATAAAATCGATGTTCTAACGTAAATTGCGTCGTGTGTTGATACACAGAAAGACAATACACGAGAAACCCAATGGTTTATACGTGACCAAGAAAACAATCAACGAATTGAATGGTAGAGCTCCCGCTACTTTGCGATATCAAAATACACATAAAACGAGGGGGGGGACCTGAAAACAGGCCACCGAAATGGCAAAATACAACCCTGTCACAGCGACCTTCCCGAACGGTTTTAATAGAGTTGGTCAAGGATAATTTCCGGAGGCTTTCAGTCGATTGTTCACACGTTTTCGTGTCTTTACAGTAACTCTGGCACGCTTCAAAAATACACAAATGTAAGTTTGCCTAAATATCACTCTTCCGCCACAAATTATGCAAATATTTGCAAGTTTGGTGTAGATCAAAAGTTACCGAGAAGACGTACGGTTGCCGCTTGCCGAAAAAAGAATTTAAAAGACATACGGCTTAAAGTCTTAAACCACGGTCGTAGAATTAACATTTGGGTTATGATATGCATTCGTAAGAATGAGTTACATTTGTCTCTCTGATTAATTCAATGCGACGAGAAAAGATGAAGACCGATGAAGGCTATTTGCAAATTAATATCCTTGAATACCAGCTGAAAAATGTTAATATTACCTGATAAATTGGCGAAAACTGGCGAAAACTGAGCGGTGTGTCCATTATTTAGAATCTTGGACTTAGGAAATGGAGGATAAGATGCTTTCAAAGGCTTAAGGCTCCAATCATGCTTCACTTCAGGATCGATTAAATCGATAGGTGACTGACGTCTGCCATTGACAGCGATCGGACAATCTTTGTGCCAATTAGCAGGACCTGTTTCAAAATAAAAAAAGGATATTCAATTCCGCCGTCCTCTCTAACAGACCTTCATTTAGCGTAAAATTCCAAAGAAAGCCAACTAGATTCTGAGCAATGCAAACCAATTTTGAAATGTTTATTTTCCAAAGAAGAGAAAAAAATAATCATAAAGAGCTCACCGTTCTCTTTGCCATAACCCCAAGACATTCTTATCCGTTCTCGACAGCTGAATACTGTTCGTCTTTATAGTCAGACAAACCAGCGTCTTTCTGGGGTAAATTGGATGAATTAATTACCTTTTTTAACAGGTTACTGTCCAATAGAAAGACAAGAAATAAAACAATATTACATTCATATTCAATGTAAGAGAGTGACAGGAAACGGTCTGGCACGTGATCCATGGTACTTAATCATCTGTTTAATTTTCCGTGTTTCTAGCCTTTCTTTTACGCACCCTGCGGACCTTTGGCAAAGGCTAACTGTTCAAAAAAATCCACGTAAATTACTTTTGTGATTTTTGACTGTCCTTTGCCCAAAAGCAAAATACAATATCAATTTTGTCAAGCACGTGAGCGCACGCAAGCGAAGTGGTGAACAAATGTCGTGACTCCAACGACGTTGGTAGGGACTCAAGATATTTAACTAATTCTTTTCACACCTTACTTTACACTGTAGGTAAAGTCCGAAGCTTTTTTTTTTCTGACACCCTGTTTTTGTCATAAATCATTGCATTTACTAAAGCCGTAGCGTGGCTGTCTATTTGCGGCAAATGGACGGATCGTCATAAATTTCCTGTTGTATTGTTAAGACGTTAGTGCACTTGAAAGCTTTCGCGTAAACGAGAGATCAAAAATATCTTTGCCATGGAAAGGTTCAAACAAATATTTTCTGGTTTGTTTGAAACCCAAGCTTTTGTCCCTTCAATCTTGCTGTTTATATGAGGTCCTAAAGGCCCAGTCAAACAATGACTTAAAATCACTCTATTAGCTTTTGTATTAAAGAGATTGTGTTGGATATCAGGAATATCCATCCTTACCATAAAAAAAGCCTTGATGGTCAACTTACGCAAACATGACCCAGAGAATACACCCCCCGTTAAAATTGGCCTTATCCACCTTTACCACTGACTCAGACGGTGCGTGGGAACTAGCAGTTGTTCATCTCCAAAGTGGAATTTTCCTATAAGCTTTCCACGAAATGTTCAATTTTTTTGAAGCCGATACTATGAAAAGACCATTTTCCCAAACTTCTCGATAATATTATGGCACGATATCCCAAAGCAATACAATTGACGCTCTGATGAATTATTCCTATATCAGCTATATACAATAAGTACTACTTTTTAAGATTCTTGGCGAACGTTCTTGAAAAATCCACCTTCTTACTCATCTGCCTCGAAAACCGATGTGAAAATCGCAAGTTATATAATCATAAAAGTCATAATCTGCCTCACAGTCTTGTTGTGCTGTGTTATGTAATCATTAATCACTGATAATTAATTAATCATTTCTCAGTTCAATTTTGGCATTGGTAATCAGTCAATAGAATTGAACCAATTTCCATAACAAAACATTTGCCAGAAGCTAAATATAGCGAACTCAAATGCTGCCCAAAGGATACTTGTCCGCAGTATTTTATCTTTTTTTTTTTTGAGGATCTCTTGTAATACGAGTGCCAATCAAAGAAGATTTCGTCTGCACTTGAAATTTTACGTAAGCAAAAGCAAAAGTTTCATTGACCGATATTGCAATCATCGGTGCTTTATATTGGTTTCCAAAGCTAATAATGCTCCTTACACAATACACGCTTCATGTTCGCTCCCTTGTCGCTCACACAGCGTCAGCACCTCATTCTGGATTCGCTCGATTTATTCTCGGCTGTAAAAAAAATAAAGGAGTACAAAAGCGAGCTTACGACTTGCGCCGGGATACATAAACAAGAACGAGACCTTCAGCCAAACTAGTGCTTTTTTGCGCTTATTTAAATGAAAATAAATCACTTGACATGAACTTGATGTAGTGATTTCTAATTCCGTCTTATTGGCTGTGGAAGAGCTTTTCAAAGTATTATTTGGCAAGTTTGAAAACTGTAATCAGGACAAAGGTCTCTAGAGTGTTTTCACTCACGTGATCAGTAACCTTGAGCGCTTATTATTTGCATGAAATTTTGGGTGAGAATGTTTCGACAAATGGTACTGCACGTTCTGGGAATGTGCTGCATCATTTGCCAGAAAAACGGGTTGTTCCGGTTGAAAAACAAATGAAAGGAAAGGAAAGAAAGGAAAGAAAATTTATTTGAGTGTGTAGTCGTTTTAGCGCTGGAGCGCTAATTGGGGACACTGTTAACTGAAATTAACAATGAAAGTAAATCAAGTCAAATGTTGGTTTTTGAGGAGAGGGGAAACCGGAGTACCCGGAGAGAACCTCTTGGCGCAGAGTAGAGAACCAACAAACTCAACCCACATATGACGCCGAGTCTGGGAATCGAACCCGGGCCAGATTTGTGGGAGGCGACTGCTCTCACCACTGCGCCATCCCTGCACCCCCTATTTTCTCTGGCACTTGTAATTGTGGACAAAGGGTACAAAAATTTCCGGGCATTCCGGTCAAAGCGAGAAAAAGGGAATACCTCGAAAGGTATTACCTTTTTTTCGAAAACATGCCATTAAGATGAACCGTTCCATTTGAATTCTCTCCGGAATTACCGAACATTATATTCAAATGGCAAGCGGTCCTTGTTTTTCAACCGAAACAAAAGAAAACGTTTGCATGATAATAGAGCTCAATTCCCGGAGGATTAGACTTAACTGATTAGAGTGTAATGTGAAATGCTTAGTATCTACCCCATATGAACCATGTGAGCGTTAGCCCTACTCATGGAAATGGGCCTACACAAGGACAGAGAAAAACTCTGACCAGGGTGGGAATTGAAACTACGACCTTCGGGTTAGATCACCGCTGCTCTAACGACTGAGCTACAAGGTCAGACGGGAGCAGGCCGTGGGAACTGATGATGGAAAAGTCACGGCAATGAACATGTACAACTACAAGGAGGGATTACGTTTTTGCAAACGTTGGCCGTGGATTAGTTGGGTACATCAACATGGCCGCCGTTCCATTGTTTAGGTACACTGACATGGCCGCCGTGACGTCACGTGAAAACACTCTATAAACAATTACCTTCCGAGTCTAAAATTAACATGTGTAATGATAAGCGTTCCTTCTTTAAAACCGAAAATGCCGACAAAAAACCCTTTTAATCCTGGCATATGACTTGTAAGACAAGAGCCGCCGTATTGGCAGGCAAGAAAAACAAAGATAGGAAATATTTTGCACACAAGGGCAAAATAAAAAAGATGATGATGATGGCCTGTGAGGATCATGAGCCCGCTTGGGGTAGGTACACTTCGCTGACTCCCATGGACTTCATCGATGGGCCAGGGACCAGTTGTTCATCAACGACGGATTAAGCTAATCCTGGATTACGGGAAACTTAAATTGAAAGGCATATTCTCTGGTCAGAAAAAGTTTCCTCACGAGTTTTAGCCCCAAAAATTGACTCGACTTTTGCTTTCTGTCAGCATAAAGTTCCAAGTGTAAGGCTTTTTCGACAAGCAAAATTCAAGCCTGGGTTTGTACTTCACCGCGGATTAGTGTTAATTTAAACAACTGGGCCCAGGTTTATGTAACACGGTGGCTCATAAGGGTCACGTCGATTTT
>NC_090885.1:27363911-27368911 GCF_036669925.1 Montipora capricornis
ATGAAATGAATCATAACTGCGAAGATAATAGCTTCACTTGATATTATTATTATTATTATTATTATTATTATTATTATTATTATTATTATTATTATTACTATTACTATTATTATTAGTTTTATCATTATTATTAAAAGAGAAGAAAGAAGACGATCTTACTCTCAGTAGTGGCGAGGAATAACAGCGAGTAAGGCAGCTTTTTTGCTATTTAAACTGAACCGTATGTAACAAGTATTTAACAAGTGATGGCCTAGGCCCTAACAAGGTAATAACTATCCGCTCAAGCGACTACTAGATTATTTGAGGACCCGCAAATCTGACCAGATGGATTAAGGTAAGGACGGCTGAATACAATGCCGACATGAATGGAAAGAAAATAACGGCCAGGAGTAACAACCCTGAAATCACCATCACCCTGCGCGTTGCTATGAGTGTCTGTTCCCAACCTATCAATGGATTGTGTTCGCCCCACTCCCAAGCATGCTCTCATACATATAATATCAACCCAGGACATCACTCTTTCTGAATTCAAAACCCCTTTTACACACGCACGCACGGCACTACAAAATAGTGGAACAGTACCAATATTTCGAATGTCAAAAACACCTCCTGAGATGTGCTCTGCACCCCTGTATACGTAATTTTTGGCACGGGTGCCTAATATGCTTCCTGTTTCTTCTGTTTAAACATGAAACATTTCGGATTGCCGAGCCAGATTTTTGTGCTAGTGTAAGGCGCGTTTAAGGTATAGCCTAGAAAATTTATACTATCAAAATGACATGACAAAGTCAGACAAAAATTAGAGTAGGCACGCAGCTTGCATTTGACGTTTTTTTTAAATAGTTGTCTAACGAGTTCTGGTTTTGCTTTTCTAGTCAGTGATAAAAATTTAATTCAACGCTTACTGAGAGAAAGGTCACTCTTCCAGGAGCACTGTGGAACAACAATAACGAAACAACGAAAACGGTTGAATGATAAACGTCACATTTTCAAGACGGGCTTTCGATGGGAGTCTTCTTAAGTGAGAATGTAACAGAGTCGCCCCTAATAATTATTTTAAGGGCCTGGGTAACGCTCAAATTTCCAGGAACTATTTTGAGTGGGCCATAGATCTACCTAAACTTTGGGCAGACCGTAGTTCAGACGGTGATGCCTTGTGGAGATACTGTTGTAAGGACTTGTTCCAAACGTAGTATGACTGGAATCGGCCAAAGCAGTAATACTGGTCTTCAACCTCTTTGTATCCCTCAATGACAGAGGATAAAGCCTTCTTCTTCTCAAATTCTACTCGCCTGATGGTTTTGATAATCAGCGGTGCTCTTGGTGGAGGATCACTAGTTTTTTTAGCTCTTTCGGATCACCAAGCATGTGTCAGAAATGGCTTGAGCTGCAAACTGTTCGCCTTTTCCCTCGTCCAAAGCACCTTGGGAAGAAATTACTTCTTCTTAATTGGCGACAGCGTTTCCCATGTGGTACACAGCTTTAGGCCGCACTGACATGCCAGTAGATGACATGCTGACCCTTGAGAGACTTCTTCCAGGAAAATTGGAAACAATCTTTCGTTGGCAGATGCTGGTAAGTCCAAAGACGTTGCATTAACAGCTACAATAACCGCTCTTTAAACACTGTAATTTGTATGGCAGGGAGCAAACCGCTGTCAACTGACCAAGTAGGAACCAGCCTGGAAACCCTCTCGCAAGCTCTCCCTGTGGATCAGGGTTTTTTTCCTTTTCCACTAAGGCAAAAGAGCGCTTCTCTAGAAGAGGGGCTTCCAAGACGTCCAAGGCTTTCAAAATAACTGTATTCGCCGCATCTTTTTTGCAAACAAAAGAGAAAGTCCCACACCGTACTTTTACACTATTAGAACTAAAAATTGGCGCTCTTGTGCATAAAATACAATATCAACAAAAGATATACCTTCTGCTCTCAATTGATTTAGTTCAACCAGCTTCGGCTGTTCCAAAATTATAATACCAGGTATGCCACTAATCAAAACCTGTACAGGCCATTTTCTAGAACTAATCATGGCCTAGAAAGGTCTAGTGTAGTCGCATTACAGACCTGGGAAACAATACCTACCAAAATTAAGTGACTCACCTTCAACAGTTTTAAAAAGGAATACAAACTCCCTCTACTTGACAGTTAGACGTGTGATTAACTTTGCCAGAGCTTTACAGCTAGTTTCTATAAGTACTGTATAACCTCCACCCACTTGTAACCGCTCTGTAGTAGCAGCTTGGCTCCTTTGACTGCTACACACTTTCTTCTTTGTTTGTTCAATTCAATGTATAGTTAGCTCAGTTTTTACTTCTTTTGTACTCTTATTGTTGCTCGAACATTTCACTCACCAGGCTCTCAATTCTCTGACAAGTCGAGTGACCTAGTCTGAAGGATTAGACGCCTCCGAACTCAAATTGCCAAGAATGGGCATGGCCAGTTAGTAAGACTGGCTACTCGTCATTCGGTCTCGATCCGCTCCTTGAAAGGGCATGATGAACCAAATCCCGCGCCGTGATTGGCTACCCGAGCGGGCAAGATGGAGTATCTTGCATGCCCGATCGGGATTTCTCGCTTGATCCCGCAAGATCAAAGATCATTTTTTGGTGTTTTATCCCATATAATAAATCCTTTATTCACCAAGCTTGTTCGGCCAAGATGGCTAGATATTGGCCTCGCTCTCTTTTTGTGTGTTTAAGGATAGTTTAAGACGAAAAAAAGGTACAGAGAAAACACATAGAAAATATTGTTAATTTTTTTATTCACAAGCTGCCGTTCCTTTGACAAATCTCGGGGGAAAAAGCGCCTTGCCAAAAATGGCGATAAGAAAATTAGTGTGATATGGAGATGGAGGTAGAGTGACTAAAACTGCTGCCAAAAAACACTTGTTCTCGGTTTTTTCATGATGCCGGTCAAAGAGGCCAAGTTGGTGTCCCAAACTGAGATCTTCCTTCCTAAAAAGGTTTCCTTTGCTTCTTCTGAAAAGCACTGTCACTGATTCCGTCAACAAAAACCAAGGATATTTCTTCTCTATGAATGAACCGAATCAAGACTTCAATTGGATGCATGCAAAACCAGAGTCTTGCACTGCGTTCAGGTACTTCAACTCTTTTTGCACGGGATTGGATCAGTGTAAGAAGGAGCACAAGTTACAACATTTTTGACGAAAGGTCTTTCGGTTTGCGGTGTACTCACTAGAGAAAGCTTCTTCAGTTGTTTTCTCTTGAAGTAAAGACTCAACCAGTACCCACTTCGCCTCCTTCACAAATCTCATTAGTGCTGGACTAATAGCTGTCCCAGTCTCTTCTATGTCAGTAGAGCGGCGCGTTATTTTTTGCCCCTTCCCCAAGCCTCCCGCAGCCGTATCTCTTGATTGTGAGACAAAACACGAGTGACTCGCGCGGCTCAACCGACGTAACAAGGATTGTAGTCTACATTATCGTTAGAAAACTGGCTCTATAGTATTGTACCAACTTTCGAGCGGTCACAAAGGCTAGCATGCAGGCTCCACTGAGTTGTTCGAAGGGTGGATAGCGCTATCCACTGGATAACTCAATTGTTTTCGCTAGTGTAATCAGCTGGATAGAGATTTATCCAGCGGATGGCGTTATTCACCTTTTGAATAACCGAGGCCAGAAATTTTAGCCACGCAGGATAATGTAAATTTCCTTTAGCAAGGAAACCAAACACTCCACTTTGTCGGAAAGTCCGTCTGATCTACATGCGTTTGACGTCAGCTCTAAGCGTCACGCTTTGCTCACAGAAATCGAGGTCGCCAAGAATGACAAACTATCTGATAAAGAAGTATCAACCTCGTTTATTCTGCACGCTAGGTCTGATGTGGATATTTTATTTTAGGTTTCTTGCATCCGAGGTGCTTTCAGCCTCCTTTCTGGTCTGTAGGAATCGATTTTTCTTTTTCTTGAGACCTTTTTCGCCAAATTCTTTTTCACCTTCTTTCGAGCGCTTTTCGCTGGATCCGCAACTGCCTGTAGGCAAACCAAAAGCAATTGCATTTATAGTATTTGAAAGCAGCACCGTCACTATTAATCATATCAGGTATCGAGGGTGTTCGATTCAAAGCATTCAGACAAGAGAAATTTAAAGCCATGCAAATATGTGATACTTTAGTGCCTAAGTCACTGTTCACACCTAAACCAGGTTGACAATCATGCGCAGTCTGATGCCACTCTAGCAGCTTGAACTGCTACTATGTCCAAAAAAATCAATTCTTCTTTTCTTTTGGATTTCAAAGCTATGTTTACTAAACTTAACACTAAGTGACCCAAATTTCAAGCCTTGATTTCAAAAAGACACCTGTTTATTTTAAAGGCCCACCTTCAACCGACAGGCTTTTCGAGCGTTTGTTTTTGTTATGGTAATTCGCATTGCTTATCGTAGCGATCTGATTGGATGAATTTCAGCTTTGGCGGGATTTTCATTTCCGAAAACTGTTCCACAGCTCGCAATGCCTGCCGGTTGAAGGTGGGCCTTTAACTGGAATTTTTCCGTTGAATGGCCCACCATTATTAACTTTAAAATCTTGAGAGAGCTGGGGCCCGTTTTTCGAACATCCCGAGAAGCCATTAACGAAACTGCCTTCCGCTTGTTTTCGTAGGCTGGTTTTTTAATATGTTCTCAAGTTAACAAAAAAGTAAAATCAAAGTGAAGTAGTGATAGTAGAATAACAAAAATGGGTGCTGTCACCTTATCTGTCGTAGTGTAATCACCGCATTGTAAGTAGTGTAAAATATTGTTTTGTAAATAGCGCAAGTATTCTAATGTAAATAATGTAAGTACAGTCGTGTAAGTAGAGGAAGCGATTTGTAAGTAAAAAAACAAAATTTATAATACTAGTATTGTAAGTAGTGTAAGTGTTTGTCCTGCTTGCTTGTATAAATACTGTAAGTATGAGTAGTGCAATATATATGTATGTAAGTATAATATTAGTATTGTAAGTAGTGTAAGTGTTCGTCCTGTAAATATTATAAATAAATAAATTT
>NC_090885.1:27373911-27378911 GCF_036669925.1 Montipora capricornis
GTCAGACAAATGGATAAGACCTCAACAACAACAAACACAGCATGACCAAGTTACTTTTGTGGAGAGCGGCAATTTTCCATTTGATTGCCTGCCTCCTATGGCTGCTTCTTACAGATTTTACTCTGCCTAACGCCAGACTCAATGAGGAACCCCTAAGGGAAACCCCTTAGGGTATCCCTGTGCACATGATAATTGCGCGCATGTGCTGTGAAGGTTATTTTTATCTGTTGTTACTATGACAGTGCGATCCACTTTCAAGCCACGTGACCGACAAGGTGTCGTCTTTGGAATAATCGAGAAGTATTACACGGAACTAATAACTGATTTCAAATAATTTACATCACAATTGGGCAAAATATAAGGAATTCGCTCTCTTACGTTATATTCTCTTGTAATGAATGTCAGAAAGATCACATTCCCGACAACGACGGCAGAACATATCAAAAGAACTTTAACAGAACGAGACATACAGGGCATATATTGAGTTACGCGCTTTTCGCAAAATACCGAGACCGAATTTGAAAAAGTTGGCCAACATTGTTAAATTTCAATCAATTTCTATCATTCAGCTTTTAATATTCAATTTTACGAAAGCTTGGTTACAGTCAAATCGCGTTGTGACAAACCTTCCCCGGCAAATCCTCCTGAAGATAATTGACTGACGTCTTTCCGCTCTGAAAACCAATCACCAGTTCCTCAGCTTTGCATGCAGCAAAGAGAAGACCGAGCAAACGACTGGAAACAAGTCGGATCCAAGAATGTGCATGCAGTAAATGCCCTTCAACAGATACTATTCAAAATGGTGAAAACAAAGGTGATTAAGGACAGACCTGGGCATTGCTTTGTAAAGACAATTCGAGAAAACTGTGACAAGCAGCTTTGGGCTGAAAATCTCAAGACGTTCTTTAACAAAGTTAGTCACAAGGAAGATCAATGACAAGAAATAAACATTCGATTGAATGTGAATGACACAGATATTGTTTTTAATCTTCAGAATGTCGAAGATCAAATTCCCTTACGGAGACTAAAAACACTTGAAAACAGAAAACGGAAATCATTTTAAAGTAAATGTATTTTACCAAAAAAAGGTTCCAAGCAGGGAAAACTGCCTTGTGCTACATTTTAATACTTGGAAGTAATCGAGTCAAAATTGGCTAAATTAGAAAAACCAGTCAGTCAGTTGGTACTGCAGCTAAAATAATAGCATCTTCCCTTTTTAACTTATGGTATCACTACCCTTCCTCCGCCTCGATTAGGATTTGCTGTGCACGGGTGTAAATTCTTAAGTCCCTGTTAACAATAGTGAATAAAGTTTCAAGAACAAGCCATTGAATATAAAGTAGGAAAATAACATCTCAACTCACTTCTAACTCATATAAAAAGTTCAAATTTGCTAGATTGCACATCGTAAACCCAGTTTCAAAAACTATCCAGCAATTCAGATTCCCAAATTGGCGACCAATTCACTCAAATTTTGTTAACCGAAAAATACCACAGCCAACTGAGTTCGTCAAGCAACTAACTCACCCCATATTGTTTCCATTTCTTGTTGTCTGCCTGGATTCTTAATGACATTACATTCCTTGATGATTTTTGCCAGAAGCGAGAGCGCATTAAAGAGCAAATGATCTTTGGTTCGCTGGGATACTTGAGAATTGCCGTGGGATTCTTCATCTTCCACAGACTCTTCCTAAAGAGACAATCAATCAATTAAAGTGCACCTAGCCCCAAGATATTTTTTTCGCTAAAATGAATCTTTGCACCTGTTCGAAACGCATTGCGGCCATCTTTTCATTATACTAACAAATCCTGTCATTTTATAGGCTTCGAAAGTTGCGAAAAACCAAGCATCTTTTGTTCACGACCGAGTCAGAAGGGGAGTGGATCTATTCCTGATTTGACGTCACAATCTACTTTGCATGCATTTTTACAAAGAGTTAATGTAATGTAAATCAGTTTGTGACGTCAAATCAGGAATAGACCCACTCCCCTTCTCACTGTCTTAAAGTTAGTAATGGCGGATCTCGAGAACACTTTCAATTTTAAACGATCTTCTGCAAGAAAAAATTGTTTAAGATTTCGCCGGTGTATTGATAATGAAACACACTTCAAAAAAGGAAAGTGAAGCAGCACCTTCAGGAAGGCTATAAGCTCTGTTAGCACGTACCAGTGCGTTTCTGATTAGTAAACTCGCAGGGGGATTAGAAAACCGAGTTCTATTGACCTCCGAGCATCCGCAGACAATAAAATGACCTCTCGCAATCCCGCAATAGGCTCGGAAGGTATTTCTTGGTCCGTTAAGTATTGAAATGAAATTTCTATGCATGTACTAGAGCAATCTTTCACCTTAGTGTCGGTGAATAAAAGCAAATCATCACTTTTTCTGACACACTACGCGCTCTATGATTGGCCAGCTCGACATAATATTTCCGACAGTGCAACCCGCTAAACAAGGTGAATCAACCTGCAACTTGTCAAATGACTTCTAGCAAATGGGGTTCGCTATTTACCGTTTCAACTTGCTCAGGAGCTATCGCGTTAGATATGATTGGCAGCAAAGTCACCAGTTTTCTTTCGAAGTTCTTCCCTTCAACTTCGACAAACAAGCCGCAAACTTGGGCAGCAAGGCGCTGAAGAGAAACCTGCGTGAAGGTTAAAGGCAAATTCAACTGGAGAGCCTAAGCAAGGAACACGACCACCGCTAAGAGAAAGTTGTCCAAACATACAACTTTATGTTATTCCAACCATTTCGCGATGATATCAAGTCTTTTGGCATTGGAAGAGAGAAACGTTCACAATAACCACCCATGTGGTTAACTCACATCGTTGTTAAACGGGACTGGTGCACGTGCAGTACCGACGCAAGCATAAGCAAAAGCAGCATGCACAGACTCATAAGATTCTAGTTTATTAGTGTCTTTTGTCCCAGCAAAAGGTACTCGTGACCAAAATTCTACTGAGTTTGGGTATGTTGCTTATGATTATGCTTGCGTCACTAGTGAGAATAGGGAGGCTTTGGGACGAGAAAGGCAAAGAAATGTGCTAAAACGTAGAACGCACATTCAGAGCGTGCGCATCCTTTGTTTGTGGCCATTAAAACACTTGTGACGTTCTCTTAGCCATGGTCGTCGTCCCAGGTTAAGTTCCCTAATCAGTCCTAGTAATATGAAACCTACATCAACAACCATAACACCCATATCAGTAAAACACTAAGGTTATTTACAACGACGAGTTGTGAGAATTTCTGGAAGGAAAGAGGACAAACAAAAGTCGATTTGCATTGGACCACGTGTCCAGGTTTAGGTTTACCAGTTTCAGCACTTGAACTCCTTCAATTTGACTACTGTCAGTTTTGCTGAAACGTGGTCTCGTGGCCCATTCACAAGATTAATTACGCCAAGCCGAACACATTGCTTAAGGAAAGGCCAGACCTCAACAACGGGAACTCCGTGCCCTACTATTTTCGAATAGTGTCAGGGATATTTAACGTCCCACTGAGTTTATGAACAAGGACTGTGACACGGGGCCTAGGGTTTATAGTCCTTATCCCAGAAGACTTGAAAGTCTTACCATTTGTGGATGTAATCACAAGGCAGTACTTTCTCTTTTGAGAAACCAACCAACTGAGTGACTGGTGCACGGTGAGCTTTACCGTGGTGCGCGGTGAGCTTGAGCTTTAAGCCGGTGATACACGGTTCAACATTTGTAGATCAACAATTGTTGAGCAGTGTGTCAAGTCATGTTGAATGTTGAAATATGCCGTTCAAATCGTTGAACGTTGTTGAACGATGTTGAACGAAAATAGAGACCAGCTCTATTCCGTTCAACACGTCTGAGCAACAAGATGTTGAACAGTGCGTCATCGGCTTTACTCTCACCACAGGGTAACCACCTTGTTACCCTTGCATTTCTCATGAATTAAACGCCTCTGTTCTATATTCACACTTATAGGCCTTAATAACACGGCGGCCATGTTGAGTTCCGCGGAATTGAAAACTTTTGTTTTGCGCACCGAAACTCGTTCCCAAACATTTCAACTCGAGGCTCGGAGTAGGAAATCTATTGTCTACGGCCACCATGGCCGCCACGCGAATAACGCCCATTCACACAACTGACGGGATATAACAAGATCTCGCAATTTAGCAGCCCCTGGATGACTTGTCAGCTCAGTTGTTGGAGCAAAATGCAGTGCAACTGCACGGTCATGGCTTGGGGTCCCGTTCAAGACTGCACTTTGATATACGCATTTAATGTCGAAACATCTTGATATTTATATTCACAAACTGAATTACAATTTCTTTGAAGTAATTATCTCACAAAAGCAGTGTTTTTACCTTGTCATCCTTGAACCACAAAAGCACAATAGAAAACAACTTGTTTCTTTGATCTGCGTCAAGCTGTGATAGCAACAAAAGGTTTGTGTGAAATTAAAGTCAGGAAGATCATTGCAGCAAGCAAGCCTGAAAAAAATCCAGGCTTGAACGGGATTGGAACTGCGCATGACCGTGCGATTGGGCAGCACTTTCTGTATCAACTGGGCTCCCAAGCCAGCTGGCTGCTTTCAAGCTTGCTTGCAACTGCTCAAGTCACTTAGTTAACTGCGATGATCTTCCTAACTTTCATTTCACGTTCATTCTGAAGTTCAAATATGTCAAATTTCCAAAACTCGAAATCGTTTCAGAAAATTATGACAGGCAAAGCGATTCCAACACGTTTAATACTTGACACGTTGATAAATTTCATGATTTGATACCTTAAGGAACCTCCCTCCAATAAAAGTTTGTATATTAAATTTAAAAAGTTCTAGAATCGCCCGTGTTTGTTTTTAAATTTCGAATGAGCCGCCATCTTGAATAACTGTGACGTATTACGGTAGTTCTCTTGTCATTAAAGCTCTTTGTTTCAGAACGATCGGGCAACCGTAACACGTCACAATTATTCAAGATGGCCGCACCCAGAAAATTTGACAACCTCGTTTCCAGGGTCTCTCTTCTCTGCCT
>NC_090885.1:27383911-27418911 GCF_036669925.1 Montipora capricornis
AGTTGCTTATTAGTTACACTGTACTTTCTGAATTGAGTTTGACGGAGCCAATTAACGTAACCTTGCTTCTGCATTTGAGAACACAAAGGTTTCTATGTGATGTACCGCCCGTGCAACGCGTAGACTGTTTGAGCAAAAAGTTCGGGAGAATTAGCGAGCAGAACTGAGGTGAAATGATAAGATAAAGCAGCCTGGAGAATAATGCACGAATGATTCCACTCGGATTGCCTCCCTTGTGCATCAGTCACTTAAGGGGAGAACAAAACCTTCTGCTGCCTAACCAGGGTTTAAGGTCACGCAAGAGAGGATGAGTGGAGACAACACATCCACGATACCTGGGCCTCTCCCAATGAAATTTTTTTTCAACCTAATCATGACAGACACCCGATTGGTTAGTTGTACCTGATCATTGGTTGCGGGACCATGGGCACGAGACCAAAATAACTTCATCAGGGGGCAGGGGGATATGTTCTCTCCCCTCATTCCCTCTTGGGTAACGTTAATGTAGAACTTAAGAGAGCCTTCCATTGTGAGAAAATAGTACTGAAGCCAAAACTTTGGAGCGATGTCATCTTTTTTGAAAACCGTGCCGTTAACCGCCCAGTTGCAACAAAATTTGCCAAACGAAAGTTATCCTAAAACTGTTTGTAACGCCATAAAAGTGTTTCCCACAATTTCACTCCAGTACAATTAAATCCAAAATCATGAAACACAAGTTCGAATGATAAATGCATGTTTTCGCAGTTAAAAGAGTCCCTGCATCCCAAAGCCCCTTGTCATTTCACCAATTAAAATTCGCGCTTTACATCATGTTGCTTTCAGTCAAATTAAACCAATTTACATGGCTTACAAGTGAAGGACACCACAATGACGATCAAAATCCCAAGGCGTCTAGAGCACGAAAGGAGATCGTTTACCTTGAAGGCAGACAGAACCATCTCAAAGTTCTCGCCAACTTTTGCACCAGCTTTAGCGTAATTCTTGAGTAATTTGAAGAGATTCTTTCCTATTTTAGGAACACAACGGGTTAATGAAGGCAGCGGAAACTTAACCAAGCCGCTGACACAACGGAGGGAAATGGTCACCACCTGACGGGAAAAAAAACACAAAAATCTCGTCACAACATAAAATTGAGTCTTACCAAAGCCCACGCTGCATGAGATCTTATTTTTCTCTGGTTTTGAAACGTGGATCATGGAGGACTTACACCTTACATAGGTGCCGGTAAGACCTACGGTAGCAGAGTGGTTCGTAGGGGTTTAGACCTAAGTTAACCTTTACCTCGTTTCCATTGTCTCTCTTTTTCTCGGCCTTTGTTTGTTTTGATTTGGAACGATTGTGTCAACAGCAGTTAAGGACGCCAGGGCGGGGGGTTTTTCTGACGTCCTTGTCTACATTGTTTCGTTAACATACGAATTTGTATGAAGAAGGCGACTTGCTACACACAGACTTTAAATTTCTAAAGCACTTGTTAAACTCAACTACCACCCCAATTTAACTGAAGCCTTTGCGATTTGATTCACGAAAAAGCACTCAAAAACTGAGAAATCATAGGGAAGCAAAAATCGCTAATGAAGCCATACATTCTCTGTATATTTTCGAAGCTTTACACAAAAATTCCACGAATATTATCTGATAATTCGGGCTCAAATTTTCACAGAGAGCTCATGACTAAACAAAGCACTTACAATTTTAAAATATTTGTAAACAAAGATTCCCCTGTACACCTCACCGACAACTCTTCAGTATTTCTCTCATTCTGGAAAAACAGACTGAAGAGAAGTTGAAAATAGGCTTTTGACGTTTCTTGTGGTTAAAAAAAAAAGACTTTTACGACTACACTTCCGGTTAGTGCATCTGCCTACGGTCGCCACTAAAAAACTGGAAACTGATCGTGTCTTAAGACAACCGCAAGATCTCAAACCTTATTGTACTTGGACTCCAGGCAGCCAGTAAGCAACTCCACAAATGGATCCAACATCTGCAGATGTTCCTGGTCTGACGTGGAAAGTTTTCCATGTTTGAGCATCATGTAAAGCATCTGCCAACATACAATGAAGACATCTCACAGAACTTATTTAATGTTGTGACTTAGTAGGAAACAGCCATTTACATCATCATCATCATTAAAACAACAATTGAACCTCTTGCTAGCATTTTAAAGTGGTACTATGATAAAAAAATCAAATCTTTTTTTCCCTCTGGATTTCAAAACTATGTTTACTAAACACTCAGTGAACCAATATAGACCTTTTCGGCTTGTACATTTTGTTTTCACGATACAGATCATGTGATAATACTCAGGAGGCTTGGTCCTTTGTTTTGTTCATTAAAAAGAGTGCATGCAGGAATATTCATGCTTGCATGCCTTCATTTTAATGAACAAAACAAAAGACCAAACCTCCTGAGTATTATCACATGATCTGTATTGGGAAAACAAAATGTACAAGCCGAAAAGGTCTATTTCAAAGAATACACAAGTTTATTTTAACGGGAATTTTCCTTATTAATGATCCCCCATTACTAACTTTCAAATCTTGAGAGAGCTGGATAGAGGAGAAAATGACGTCAAAGACCCACTACTTTAAGAATGCAGTGCGTTAATAAGCGACTGAATTAATATACAGCACCGGAGTTTCGGGCTTTCAGATTTTTAAACTCGTGTTTTGCATACATAATCAAATGCGTTTCCACGCTGAAATTTTAAGCGATTGAGTAAATGACGTCACTTTTCCCTAGACCCAACCCTCTGAGGTCCAACTGATTAGAGTGTTATGTGAAGTGCTAGTTTTGTACCCCACATGAACCATGTGAGCGTTAACCCTACTAATGGAAATGGGCTCACACAAGGACAGAGAAAAACTCTGACCAGGGTGAGAATTGAACCCACCACCTTCGGTTAGATCACCGCTGCTCTACCGACTGAGCTACAATGAACATGTGGCACTGTGGCCGTGTAGCACCAACGTTTGTATAAACGTACTCTTTCCTTGTACTTGTACATGTTCATTGCCGTGACTTTAACATCTTCAGTTCCCACGGCCTGCTCCCGTCTGACCTTGTAGCTCAGTCGGTAGAGCGGTGGAGATTTAACCCGAAGGTCGTGGGTTCAACTCCCACCCTTGTCAGAGTTTTTCTCTGTCCTTGTGTGGGCGGCCCATTTCCATCAGTAGGGCTAACGCTCACATGATTCATATGGGGTACAAAACTACCACTTCACAATACACTCTAATCAGTTAAGTCTGTTGAAATTTATAGTGCAACACGGCCGACGTTTGTAAAAACGCAACCCTTCCTCTGAGGTCCAGTCGGCTACGTTTTGAACGTTAGCAATGGCGGACCGTGAAATCCAAAACTTACAATCAAAGTAAACAGCCTTTGGATAAACATCAAAGCTCAAAAGTTTGCCACGTAGGTGTTAAGGAAATACACTTTCAAAATCTGAAGGAAAAAAAGGAAGTGATTTCTTGATCATAGTACCACTTTAAAAACGGTTCATTAGAACGATCTCTCGTACAGAATCAGGTTTATAGCAAAAGTCTAATATTGAGCTGGAAGTTACGTTCTGCAAAAAAGTGAAGCGTTAAAAGTTCCAAAAGGCGTAAACTAAGTTAGAATGACAGAAATTTCACAGTTAATAAAAAGCAGCGACCTGTTGCTTGGCTGTAGCCACAAACGCCACTCAAATCACCGACCGATTCGCTCGGTTCGTTGAGCATCGGACAACCGAACTATACCAGGGGTCGCCTATTCGACCCTCGGAGGGCACCTCAAGTTAAATTACATTTCACCTTGCACTTCTGAGTAAATTCAACAGGCCACTTTCGAAATATTAAAATTCAGCTAGGCAAAGGAAAGTGGATGATACATAAATATGTTTCACATTCATTCCAACTTGCTTCTACTGTTTTTCTCCTCTCTGCCTCACTATGAAGCTGAATATTGATATTTCGAAAATGGCCTATGCTAATCTCAGTCTTTCATTACGATGTTTGTTTCACTCGCTTTACAGGACACAAATCTTTACGCACCTGAAGGCCGAACTCAACCACAATGTGATGATTTGTCTTTGTGCTGGTTTGTGGCACGTTTCCTCCCCGTGTGGGATTGGGTGGAAGAAGAAGAGAGTTTTCTGGGTGGAGCCTGGGGTTATTTGTCTCTGGTGCGGCCGTCCTTTTGCTATAAATACCGAAGAACGAGTAAAGTTGAAGTGTCTTTTTTTTGTGACCACTGCGAACAATTTATTGTCTAGAATAAATCCAAGTAATGCAAAATAGCTGTGGTTCTTACACTGGTTTAGGTTTCATCAGTGGCATATTCTCGCTGGCAAGTCCGTGAATAAATATCAACTGCACTGGCGGTGTCATGTTTTGGTTAGATTGTAAACCAACGCTAATCCGCCTCAAAACCTCCTCAACACGATGGGCTGTTTTGTGACTTTGAGTTGAATCAAGAACCTGTAAAGGACAAATACCACATACTGAGTAATCGCGGATCACCTGTTGTCTTGGGCTAATAGGTAAAAGGAAAAAAAAAAAAAACAATATCCTTTTTCATAAATGGTTGTATTTAAAGCGTGAATAATATGGAGCGGCGAGTAGCCGAAGAGCTTTGAGAAATCCCGAGGATACTGAGGAGGTCAATCACTGGGATTTAAGAAAAGTAGAGCAGTTGAATTCTAGACCAACGAAAAAACCTAGGTACCAAAAATAGCTAAATTTAAACCCGAATAATTCACACACAACTAAAACTACGCCTCTGATACAGACTGTGTGGTTTAAGGAACCGTCCACAATACCTCAAACACAGCTCTGAGGAACTACCACACTAACCGAAAGTCATTTTTCAACTTCATAAATCGTTTGCAAAGAGTCAAGCAATACCAAAAAAGAGTTAGAAAGTGAGACGCTAGCATCAACACAAAGGTTATTCCCAGTCTATTAAAAGACTAGTCCCGGAACAAAACCTCCCTTTTCTCAGTACATTCTAGCAGCTGACAACCTGGAGCATTTATATGCAATTTTTTTGAGAGTGTTTAATTAATTTTCAAGGGGAGGTGATGGCTTAAAACAAACCGCTTTCAAAGGAGAAACCAAAAGAGTCAACGACCGCGTCCCAGCAAATTTTCCAAGAATTTCGAAAGCGTCATAGCTCTTGCAGGTCTTTGCCTCAGGTAGCTTGTTTGCAATCTTCTCTACCTCCCGATTTGTGGCTGCAGCACCAAAAAGGTCTTCAATGAGTACCTACAACAACAAAAATACAAGAGTCGAGCCTGGTTACAGGTGAAATACAAATGCAATCGCAAGCGACGCAAAAACGTAGAATACACACACAAGGATGGATACGCTGACGCAGGTGGGGTCATTTTTCAAAATGACTGGCGACGTTGAAGCCATCTGTTTCAATATCAACCGAGCTGGCATCGAACTGGAATCGTCACCTTGAATTTGCGTTGCCTCAGTTAAAAAGCAAACGCGAATGCAACTGTGTTCGAGAGAAGAATTTTGTTTTCACTTCTTGCATTGGTATACTTGCTTTTGCTCTGGCTTGCCTTTGATTTGCGAAAGTTTACAAGCGTATTTCCTTTCCTTATGTGGATGATGAGCGATCATAAGGGATTGCCGCCGAGAGTTTTAACAGTCGCTCTATCATCACTTGGCCTAAAATTAAACCCACACGCGCTCTTGGTGGAAGGTACAGTGGTGTTCAATATCGCTTATTCCGTCATTTCTACAACTGAAATCCACAAAAGCCACTAGTTCGATTTCTTCCACATCTCCACCTTTAATCAATGAGGGTACAGACAGGTGAAATTTGCATTAAAGCGTCCGAATTTGCAATTTGCGATTATTTTAGGTTTTGCTGTCGTAAGAAATGGACATCAGTTTCTTTTCCTTTTTTAATGGGTTCTGTGGATTCATGAGCCTAAGACGAGAGAATCCACAGAAAATGTAACCTCGCTTCGCGCGAGCTGTAGAACACAACTCGCCGGCGAATGAATCCAAAGCACTGACAATACGATGACACAATCCGCCTTAATACGACGCCTGACGCAGCTCAAAAAAATAATAAAATGACGATACTTCAAAGTAAGCTGTCAACCACTTATCACCTATCTTTCTGGCTTAACTGTCCGTTTTGAGATAAATGTTACACTGTCTTCCTGTCCACTCAGCTGTTTAAATAAGTACTGACTTTACCACTGTAGTCAGACAGAGGAGAAATGGGAAGGAATCCTTCATTTCATCGGGATTATGCTATACTTGCGTTGTTTCGTGATAAGCTCAGGCCACGTGAAACCGATACATCTAAAAGAAGTCGTAATCTGCTAGGGAACTAAATTATAATCAGAACATGATATGCCTGGAGAAAGGAAAGACAAAGTTACAGCAAGAGAATTAGGCCCGAAGTGACACCGCGACAAAATGAGTGCGCATGCTCCGCTTCGAACACATTTGATTCATTTGATTCGACCTTTTGAGCTCTTTGTGTTTGAGTTTATTCGGCGGTGAAGGAAAAGTTCTATTGGACCTTTTGATGATCAAAATCTTACGCTCAACATAGACTCGACAGAAAAACTAAGCAGTAGTTCCGAGTTGTTTCCAACGAGAAAGTCAAAAGAGGTAAGCTTATTTTAGGCATGAAATATTTATTTGTTTATGTCGTTTCCATGGAAGTTATCTTTGCCAAACCATGTTTGCTCGACGGTCTGTTTGCTCGTGTTTCGGTCACACCGTTGAAGACCTAAAAGTTGTAAATTTTAAACTGATAACATTTTTCGTTTACTGTTTTTCGCCTAAGGGCAATTCCTCTAAAAACGCGGAGGGTTTTGACAAAACAGAAGTTTTAACCTCTGACATGTGATACGAGAGCCATGGATTTTTCTGTGACCTGGTTCTCCACAGCAAGAGCAATGGTTTGTATGGTAGATGGTGATGCTCTTTCTTTTCCAGCTCTGTGTAGCTTTGCAGGACACACCAGGTTGTGGTACGATTCAATTTAATTGATCTCTAGATTTCTGTTGATTTCATTGTTCCAGTCATCTGACCTGAAGAAATCTTGTGGAAAGTGTTGATATCTGGCTGGCTGTCATTTTGACTGTCATTACTTTCAAGATGTGAGCAACTGTTTTTATCTGCATTGTTAGACAAAACCTTATTAAGGGAGTCAGTTAAGTTGTTTAGTTTTTTTATAAAGGGATCTTTACAAATAGGGCACAGATTTCCATGTTTTATTCCAGTATCTTAAGTGACATCTGTGCATGAAAATGACCAAGTGATAATATTAAATATTATTGTTTTACTTTGATCAGTTTCCTGTTGTTTCTTAAACATGTCACTTATTCTTATTCCAGTGCTTAAGTCTAAAACTCTTCCTGGTGTGTGTGTGTTGATCTGGTCAAACCATGCATGGCAAGCAACATTCCAGATTGTTTTCAGAGATTGTGATGAGGATTTCAGCGTTGAATATTTTATTGGTTTTGTGATGAAAAAAGCCAGGGTTGTTATTCATCTCTCATTTTTTCCTGCATGAGATCCTGCATGATGACAACAGTATTACTGCAAATTAAACATCACAGATGTGAGCATGTCAGTGATTAAAACAAGATGGTTTCCAAACAGCTCTTCAAAATTGTCTAGAAAAGGGACAATAATTATTTACTTTCCACACCTTCTAAGTCAATGTTTGAACAAGCAAATATAATTTCATTAATACAGCTGTATGTTATTCTAGTCTTTCTCTTGCTAAGCATTAGTTTGGATATTAACTTCTGAGAATGCTCCTACTTGTAATAGTCTTAATAATGAATATACGGTACTTACAACAATAAAATTATAGAGATATTTGAGTTACTGTATATTGTGTTTTGTGGTAACACATACCATAGTAGTTGTTGTGGTTGTTGTTGTTGATAGAGTCATTGTGGGTCTATCTTTGGGTAGTGAAACTGGATCAGTTGTGCATAATAAAATGTTAGAGTATGAAGCAGAATGCCTCTAGTCTTGCTGGATGTATGATTACATTCCTCTCTCAGTATCTTTACACACAGTGCAAAATTTAGGCTAGATTTTTGCTGGTGCAATGCATGCAAAAGTGAAATCAGTATTTTCCAAACACATGCAGGTGAATGGTTTCTTATTTCATTATCATGATTCTCATGTCTCCCCACCCCCATCCCAGCAAGGCTCTACAAGGTGATCGACAAAGCTGGAGAAAAAAATTATAGTTACCAGCCAGCTGCAGGAAAAATACTGGAAAAATATTTTCAACGATGGACCACTACCAAACTCCAAGTAAAAGGGAAACATCAAGTAGCACTGGAGTCAAATTTATACTTAGTTTCAAAACTTTTTTGCGATCCTCTCTTAAAATTAAGACTTCTTTTCTTTATTTTATTGCCTAGCTCTTGGAAAAGTAACTAGTGTTGTAAAATATGAGAATGGAGGGCAGGGAAGTGACTTATCCAAGTTGCCGAATGAGTGGGATGCGGGCATGAAAAGAACTTATTTCTCGCTTTCAAATGATTCCAATGAAACAAGCAGACAATTTCCTCGTTCAACAGGAGCAACAGAAGCCATCTTCGCAGTAGAAATTATCACTGTGCCCTTGCAAAGATGTTTACCCCGCGTTTTCCTTCTCAGTGCACAGTTTTCCCCCCAGAAGTTTACCAACGCAGAGACCATCGCGACTAATAACATTACGAACTTCGTCCTTTTGCTCTAGCGCTCGAATGCAAGGTAAAAATTCTCCTGGTTTGAACCATAGTTTTTTGGTTTGAAAAGACACACGGAAGATTAGTCTTTCAGGAAGCTCTCTTCAAAATTTAAACCTTATCAAAGTAGTGTTGTCCTTATCATCGCAAAATGAAAACAAACACAGAGAATTTAAATTGCCGCCATTTTGCCGCGCTGTTGTTTCTATGGTAAATTCAATTGGTACCAGTCCCTCGCGCGTGGAAACGATTCGCGCGTGGCTCAAGCCTGCGCACTCATTTTGCCGCGGTGTCGCCCGAAGTTAGAATAAAATAAATCCGCTTTCAGAAACAGACCGAAAATGGTTCCACAAGCGAATAGAATAAGATCTGCGCATGTCCGTTTCAAACTGTTTCCTAATGCTAATCTTGCTAATATCACTCCCTATAGAGCAATATTTATGACGTAACTCGTAATTCACACGTATTATTAATTTATTATCAGTCAAACTTTACTGAATAGGCAAGATTGTTGCTCATTTCGTCAAAGTGAGTGTTTGAGTCAAACTGGATAAGCTACGATAGACAAGCAGGGCGGAGAAGTTGGTTGTCTCTTTATAAATGAGGAATCCCTTCTTTGGGGATTTTCTACCGGATTAATTCGCAATAATACCCTACTATATTACAAAACTGGAAGGAATTTCAAATGTCAGCAAAAAAAGACAATGAAAAATAACTTGTAAGCGATGCCAGTTCTAATCACATCGTACGGCCCAATATGAACAGCAGCGCCGAACCGGTAGCGGCTACCCTGGTTCTAGCAATTAAAGTAAGCACTACAATTATAGATTTACTGCTTGGATTTTCTTTACACACTTCAAGTTTTATTCCCAAATCCAACAAGCATGCAGCTCGAACATTTCTCAAGATAACTCTCCACTGACTGGAGCGAACGAAGATATAAAAAAGTTCAAGTTTGAGCTATACTTTGCCTTGGGGATAATAAACTTAAAATACTTGACCCATGCAGGGGCCACCAAATAGAAGCAGAAGTTCAAAGTAATTCTGATTGTGGGCTACTTTCCTATAATCAAAGGAAAGGGTTGAAGACATCATGCCCCTGAAGGTAACAAGATACAAGTATTTACAAGATGACTTAAGAAAAAAGGTCCGGAATGAATGAACTTACACTACATCGAGCACAATTTTAGCTCGTTCTAACATGGTTTCTTAGATCCAATCCTCAATTGCCAAACCAGGCTTGGAGCGCTAATAATCACGGTCAGTTTTTACAATAAGTTTCGAAATCTTGGAACTTGCCGAGGGTACTCACTTGTTTTCATTCAATTTCACACTAAGGACAAATTCGCATTAATCACCCCCAGTTCGTTCGTAATTTATGTTACATTGACGAAGTGTTCGTGCCACAGGCTGTCCTTGTTCGGTGTTTGAATGCACTCCAATCTGCCAAGTGTGAGACTTTCAGAATCCTCTCCTATCATCCGAAACACTTAAACTACCAAGGGGTTCAACTCTAGAACTTGAAAATGGGAAACGGTGACATTTCCGACAAAGCGAGTTAAATATCGTGCGAAAACCGCGCCGATAATTTTCAATGTAGAGGAGGTAAATACAGGGATTTATTGCACTGGTAACGTGGCCGAGAAAGAAAGCTGGAAAAACTAAAAAGCAAACCTTGGTTTGGAAACGAAAAAATAATATAGGCAAGAAGAAGTGCAGGCACCACCCCAAAGCGAAAACTAATACGATCGCAAAAAGCATATTCATAACCTTGCGAGTGCGTATGAAGTGACGACTGTACTTGCGTCGAATACTAGACAAGTTTACGCCAACAGGTTTTCGATTTTTAAGTGAAATCAAAACAGCGCTGTAGAGAACCACGATGACGAACAAAGGAATCACATAGAACATGACAAATGCGAACTTCACATAAAGATTGAAAGCCACTTCGGAGTCGAATTCTAAGGAACAGGAAGTTTGGCCTTCTTCTCCAATTCTGAAATGAAGGCCGTGGAACATGGGTGATCGAATTGCCACAGCGGTAAGCCAAACAACCACAATTAAACAGTACGCAAGATGATTTGTAACGATGCGTTTAAAGGGAAACAGAACTGCGAAAAAGCGATCCAATGCCATAACCATGAGAGTCAGTGTTGATACAGAAGCTGAAAGTTCTTGCGTGAAAGGCGCCACTTTACAGAGAATCAGTCCAAGAGCCCCACTAATTCCCCACTTCGTGCCGAGAAAAGTTCTTGAAATCATTCTTGGCATGTAAAAAATGGTGATGAGGATATCTGCGACGCTCATGTTGACTAAAAAGAAACTCACTGGCGTTCGCATTCGGCCATTCTTACAGACAACAGCTACAATGAAGGAGTTTCCCATTAAAGACACCAGCATCACGACCACATAAAGAGATACCTTAATTGACTGGACTGCCACTATGGATTCTGCGCTGCAAAACAGATCATCGACTTTGTATGTTTCGTTTGAGGAATTCATTTTCTGATTGCGACAAAGTGACAAACTGAAGCAACGGTCTTTTTCTAATGGACTTTGAAGTTTGAATACGTTTTCAGTAACGTTCTCCTCAAAAGTTCCACTTAATTTGGCCAACGTCGGAAAGAAGCGTGTTTCACATTGAGAAAAAAAACGTAAAAGTGTATAGGATCGTACGCAGGAGATGAGTTCCCGTGGATAACTGGTATTACAACATTGTGTGAAGAAAAAACGAAAGTTGTGGCTTACTCCCCTCAACGTGTGTAAGAAGTAAAGATTCCTTTGGAAATGTTGACCGAGAGACTATAAAAATACAAGTCAAGCCTTCATCGTTCTCTTACAACGGTATCTTGCTGATCCTCAAACACGCGAAACTAGACGCATGCAAGACGACAGGTCCGTAGTGGGGATGGAAGGAAAAAGGTCGATTGCTTTTAGCCAGTAAGTTCTCTCGCTGGTTACCGAAAATACTGGATAAACTTTCAGGACAGGTAGTCCTGAATTATCCGGGAATTGCGTCTAATATGCTCTCTGCAAGGAGCGACTCTTTCTTGTCCAACAAAGGTTTATCAGATACAACCACTTGATAACTTCATCATCCGCACCAGTACAAATCAAGGGAAGCAATATGACTTCTTTTCTACGACAGACAAAATGTCGCCGTCAAGAAAATTTCAGAGACGAATAGCGCCCATCACCATGATCTTTATGAAGGGTATCCTCATTATGCGTTGTTACTTTGCTCCACTGTCATCTGTAAAAAACGTTCTTGCGAACCCGATTTAAACTAAGACCAATACTAGCGCCGGTGAAGTGTCGCGTTTCGCATACGCCAACGCGAAACCTTAAAATAATCCTCGAAAACGTTCTCGGCCGGCACTAGGCAGCTTCTTAGACAAATGTTCCCAGTAAAAATCTACGTTGCGTGTTTACTCTAAGTCAGCAAGTTGCTTTCTTGTTAATTAAAAAAACGGAAGTTCTTAGTATATGAGCTTAAAGATAAGGAACCTAAACCTCAAATTGTCAATCACCAAAACGTTGTAGATTTCTTTAAGTGTGATCTGTGTGATGCAGATTGTGTCGGCTTTACAAGCCGACACCTACATCAACGTGTGGAGGAACACAAACCATCGGTAATCGGCAACCATGTAAGAGAACAACAGGGAAACGAGCCACGTGAGTGCTCGAACAAGTTCGATTGCTTGATTTCTGAATGTTTTTTATTCGGGACCCAGCCAAAATTAAACAAACAGAGCGATTCCATCCGCGCAAAACTGTTTGCTTAACACTTGTAATAGTTTTATTCTCTTCACCTCTTATTTACCCTTCATTTTCGCATTCTGTTATTTTTATTGTTCGTATGTCAATACTTAGCTTTTTACCTTTCATTCCATTGTTTCAGAAATTGTATATATGCGGAATTTTTTATCTATGAACTTGAACTTGAAAATGACCGTAGAGCGGTCGAGACGTCGTTCTCCTCATTTTTTATCGCTCGTTTTGATAACTAAATGAAGAACAAAGGTCGCGGAAATGAAAACATGAAGACGGTGGGAATGACAAGAACAGTTTTATTTGTTAATTTTGAAAATGAGGGTGGAGTGGATAAAGAAATGGTTTATTCTAAGAACAATTGATATTGATTTAACAATAGGATAACAAAACCCATTTTAAATGAACGGAAGGAAACGTTCCTATTTCTTTAAACAAAAGATAGTGCCATCTGTCAGAAAAAGGGATGCGTTATTAAGTCACAACGCAGCTGCAGCCGAAAGCCATCGCTAAAATCGCCGGCAGCCCAAAGGGAAACAAACTACAAAGAAATCTGCTAATTTAGCTTGCAGGGAAGAAAGACACTCAATCAGAGAATTAAGACTTAGCTCAGAAGGTGGAGCATAGGATACCATGCGAAGAGGGGTTGTAAGTTCAATACACTTATCAAATTTTGATGCATGTCGGGTTCATTTTGTTTGCTTGAGGCGATGTCGCCCGGGTTTGAGAATATTTTAAGAGGATCGAAAAACCAGCCTGGATTGCCCTAAGATACAAGACAGAGCTGGAGTAACGTTAGCTGTAAACGGAGATGAGCTTTTTGTGAAGCAACTGGGATTTTGGGCTGACTGTGAATCAATTACACAGTTATCATGCGTACAGTGTACTTCCTTGCGTTGGACCTGCTGTCTTTTGTAAAATTATTCAAAAAAATTCCTAGCTCGCACTCACGTGATTAGACGACCATGTTGGTGCAGAAAACAAAGGCAAAATGTCGCTCGCTGCATAATAATTGAGCCAAATTCCCAAAATATTTTTTTTGCTGTTGTTCAGTACACAAACATGGCTGCCATGACATCAGGTGCCAGCAAAGGATCGCGGTGCATTCCGGTTTCGAAACAAAGAGACTACACCACAAAGAAACAAGGTGCATAAAGTGCAATGAATAGTTACCAGGAACAATTTAAAACAAACTCAGTTGTCTGAAACACTGCAGAATAAAAGAAAGCCAAAAGAAAACCAAACAAGAATTAATTGCACTAAATTTAATTAAGGAAACTCGGAAATGTTTATTTAAAGTGCAGGTCATGGACGAAAGATTGAAAGTGATGCTCACACTTAGGGCCGATTTACACGGTACGACTTTGTCGCATGCGACAACGGCTTACGACAGGCCCACGACATGATTTACGATTGTTGTGTACGTCAGAAAAAATGTCGTAGCATTTTAACATGTTTTAAAACGCTGCGACAATCGTAAGTCATGTCGTAGGCCTGTCGTGAGCTTGTCGCATGCGACAAAATCGTATCGTGTAAATCGGTCCTTAGCTGGACAATTTAAGCAACTGTCTCATGTAGATACCTGAAAAATTCAGGCGGCTTTAACGAGATTCGAACCCAAGATATCTCTGCGATGCCGGTGCGATGCTATAACAACTGAACTATGAAGCCAAGCAGGTCAATTTTGTTGGGCTCATGTGTTCCCGTCAAAGGAATAATGAAGGAAAAAAAAAATGTTTATTTGAATTGATGGTTATAGAAGAAAGATTGAAAGTGATGCTCACACTTCTCAGGACAATTCAAGCAATTGTCTCATATAGAGTGGCAGTTTTTTTTTTTGTTTAACTGAAACGGCATCTACGATAAGAAAAGACTTCTCGTGAACCCATGCAAAATTTATTTGTGTTTGAAGAAAGTGAAGATCTTTGCGCAGCAAGACTTTGCCGACATCTGAAGAATCGCGCGAGAAGTGTTAAAAAGTCGCGCGCGTTTGAGGTAAAAGAATCGCGCAAAATAAAGGAGAGGTTTTTTCGGTTTTCGCAAGACGACAAGGCGGTCAAGTTGGCAAATTTGTACAGGTTAGACGGTACCTGTACGACTTTAGTGTTTTGATTATGAATTTGTACTTTTGGTTTCAATTTGATTGTTCACAACCCACCAACGTAGCACCGACACAGTCTCTTTAGAAACGAACCCCTTCGTTGAATTCTCATTAATTAATGTAGTCCTCGACTTTCTGCGAAGATCTGGATAAAGGGTAAACTAATAGAGCGAGAGTTTAAAAAAAAAAAGTTGTTGTTGAGGGATCGCGCTAGATATGTCGAGGAGTCACGCGAGAGAGGTCGAGGAATCGCACAGAATTTGACAAAAGGCTGTAAACAAGTCACAAACAATTAAAAATGAAACCCTTACCTCCACTAAACCCTTAAGAGTCGGGTCCAGATCACCAGGGCTGAGATTATCGTTCATTTTGTCCAACAACGTATGTAACGTGAAACTGAGGACATGAAGCTGGAAACAATGTGTGCATATTAGCAAATTGTATTAACAAGACGGTGGCCAAGCCTCCATAACTGGTCCACTAGTTACTACTGCCTTTTAATTCAAAATTTGAAAACGATAACAACAACAACAGAAGATACGAAATTATCAAAGTGCTGATAATCGTTGTTTTTCTTGCTGCAGAGTTGTACGTGTCGCGTGAAATCGTGTCGTCTTCTGGAAATTGTCAAAAAAAAAAAGGGTTAAAATGGTTATCACCTGGTATCCTCTTTTCAGTGAACTTCTAAGTTCCTTCAGCATAAAAGGGAAATACTTGATTCCAAGAGAAATCATGATTTTTGCCAGAGTATCCCGTGCTGCAGTACGCACGTCACTAGCTCTGCTCGTCAATGTGAGGCACACGCGCATCAGAAGTCTAGAAATGAAGTGAAACAGAAGTTTATACAATTCGAACTCAGCACGAAACTCAGAACAGAGCGTTTGAGACTCGAGAAAAACCACCTTATCGTCACCTTACTCGAAAGATTCGACTACTTTGCTTTCGGATAAAGCAGATATTCAAGCACAGACAGCACAGCCGACTGTCGGCTGGCAGACGAACAGACAAAGAGGAGACGGTTGTTTAAGCAGACGGACAGGCCGACTGTCTAACATTGGAAATGTTTTTTAAAGGAAAGTATTCGGGATAAATAAGCGTTCTCAACCCTTTCGCCTCTTGAGAATTTGCTCTCCTGTTCTGTAAAGAAATAGAAATAGAAAAGTACGTTGTGCATCTTCACGTCCGACCGAAAAAACGAACTTAATTAAACAGTGGTTATATTTAGTGTCTTCTGTACTCATGAAAGGTATGACCGAGACGCTACTAAGTTTGAGCATGTTCCTCGTGCTTATTGCTTGTGTTGCTGGCGAAAACCTGCCTTTGTTGGGATGTGCTTTCTTACCCAGGCAGATGTAAGTGGAGCGCACGCTCAGGCAGGGCTTGGAGAAGTTTGACGGCAGCAAGAATGATAGGAACACGCAATACTTCCTCTTCATCTTCAGCTTTCATCTGACTCAGACGATGAAAACTATCTGACTTCCTCTGCAACAAGAAAGTTAAATTATTAAGTGCCGTAACGCTGGATGAAAGAAAAGGGTCAAGGGCGAAACGACCGAAGTCAGCCATTTTCGCAAAGCGATTGAGCAACAATCTCCAGCCCAGGCTCCCTCGATCACTTCCAGTCTTGTCTTAGAGAAAAGGAGAGAGAGCTTGGGTTTGAAGTTGGTTGAAAACTGGAATACCGCAAGAGAAGTCGTGGGTTCAAAACGCGACTTTAAATAACTGACTAAAAACAAGTCTTGAAGTGCTGCCTTTGAAATGACATCTGCAAATGTCTTCTGCTATATTCCACAAACACCTGTGGGATCTTACAGAACTCACACTGACACACGGCTTGAAAGAGAAGAACAAACAGTCTCTGGTATTGTGGTTTGGCATCTGTTGTAAAGCTCTCTCGCCACCGGTCGTCGATCACTATAAGGTATCCCATTCTCAGACATGTTCCCTAAAATGCTTTTAAACAAAACAACGACAATCCAACGGACAAAGACTGAAAAAATGAGTGAAGCAACGAAGAGAAAATGAGACGGAACCCAACCCTTGTGATCGCTGATTACACATCTCCTAGGAACTGCGCAATAGACCATTTCCGAGTTCATGCCTGCCTCCTCTTCAAAGCGAGTCTAAGTGCAAAGTTCTTCTTATAAAAATTAGTTTTTATTTATGTCTAAAGTAGAACTAATTACCATCACAAAAACTTCGCGCTTAGATTCGCTTTGAAGCGGAAACCGACATGAACTCGGAAATGGCCAATTGTTTCTTCTTGAAACAGCACCATTGTTTCCTTATAACATCTGACGCTGTCGTAAACTACATAAACTAACCTTTTTGGTAATATACTTTCGCAACTGAGGCAGAATGGTTGTCGTGATCGTGTTATAAATACGCAACGGAAGATCCTTGTTAGAGGCGTCTGTTGTGTTTCCTTTAGCAAGATCATCGTTATCGTCGTCATCATCCTCATGGTCGTCATTTTCGCCACTTTCCATCTGTACACTACCATCATTGCTTTCATCAGCTCCGTCATGACTTTGGTCTTTGCGATCTCCTCCCGCTTTTTCGTCGGCAGCATTAACGTTTTCGCGTAGTCTTTTCTTTTCTGCGTAGCTTGCTGTACAGACAAGAACAAAATGCGCATATATGGAATACAAGTGTACACACATTCGAAAAAACCATGCACTAGATCCAACAAAGAACGACAAAAATCAGTTTTTCTGATTCTCATCCAACCAGGATACATACTGGTGGTTTTGGTGCTTTCAACTTGAATCGGAACGGAGCTGAGGTCAAAGTGAAAATTGTTCAAAATGGCCACAACGATTCTGTTGAAATAAAGCAAAGTAACAATAAAAAGAGGTGATAGAGATGAATCTGTTATCCCCGGTTTGCCCTTGACATAAAGGTCACCACGTTGGTGTCCCTATACATAGAAATGTGGAGGCCATAATGGTATCCCAGATTCGTCGGGGAATTATACTTTGGTTTTAAACGAGTGCCTGGTAACTTTTGACTGTTGATCACGTGAGAAAACGTAGGATTGATTAAGCCCCTTGAGAGGCAGAGCCAATGAAACGGATTATCCAAATGAACTGAAAGATGTAAGGAGTTCAACTGGCAGAAAGCAGACCAGTTAGCTACTCGACAAGAAAAACCGATAGCGGCGGAGGTGGGGTTTGGTCAGAGAGGGACTTGCCTTCGTTAACATCCCCCACACTCGCCGCCCTCCCCGGATTCCAATTCCAATGCCTAAGCATTCGACCACACCGCCTTCTTTTATCAAAACACCGCCGGTTGTCATACTCCTCACCTAACAATCACTTTCTGAAACTGCTTTTCCACAGGAAGTAATTTTAAATAGCGTCTTAGCAGAGAACAGTATTTGGACCAGGGAAGGCTCGCCGATATCACTCCAATGGTGGTGATTGCCTCGGTAACTGTATTATGCTCCTTGGGAGCCGTGTGATCAAATATACAGTGAGTTACCAATGGCAACAAGAATGACGTCAGCGTCGTGGTCCTGAGGGCATGCTGCTGACAATGGGACTGCAGACGACGAAGCGCTCGATTACGGCGATGAAGCTGGAAGAGTAAAACGGAATGCGATTTCAGCTTTTAACCTCTTAAAATAGAGCTCGAAGTCGACATAAAGGCGAAAAATACTGAAAGGGCCGATGTTACGCCATTGCAGTCTTATTTCAATGACTTAAGAGCGTCTTTGCATTTATGAATATCAACAACTCATGTTTTTTATAAAGTCAGAGATTTTGCGGCAATGGAAGGCTTAAACTTACAAGTAATCGAAGAGAGAAGCACACACAGTGCATTTTTACCTTCGACCCACTCATCCGAAAAATTGGTTTCTGCCTTGAGCGGGACTCGAACCCACGTCTCCCTGATTACTAGTCGGGAGAGGGACGTGGGTTCGAGTCCCGCTCAAGGCAGAACCCAATTTTTCGGATTAGTGTGTCGAAGGTAAAAATGCATTGTGTGTGTTTCTCTCTTTAATTACGTGTGTTTTTTTATCATCTTCACCAAGAACCACAATAGTGCAGTCAAGATATGTTTTGTTTTGTCATGTATTGTTTGGGATTAGGGGCGGGAACGAAAGAGTGTTGTAGCTTCAACATCACTTCTTCAAAACGGTTACTCAAAATTTTAATATAGGTTGATCTTTTCTTAAAATTTCATCTCCTTGGTATGTCAGCAGAGCAATTTTTTTAAAATTATTTCCCACTCTCATTTAGAAAAAAAACGTAGCGCAAATACACTAAATTTCACTTCAAAGCTATGACTGTCTTATACCGCTACTTCAAAACTAAGAAAAAAGCCGCAAGCATGTGGTATACAGTAGTGTGCATGGACGCTCTTTACCTGAATGTGTTTGATGTTCTCAAAAAAGTCTTTCTCGGGATCCTCGTCCAGTAAAACTTTAAGGTCTGACATGGAGTCATGGTTAAACTCGCGAACCATTGTGGACAGCAGAGTGAGAAACTCGTTCCTAGCAACCTAAAGACAAAATTTTCACAAATTTACAGTACGTCTTTACAGCTAAAATACCACTAGCTAGGATGAATTGACGGACGGACGAACGCCTGCTCGTCTAAGGGACCAATTGAGTGACTGACCGAGCGAACGTGAGTCTGTCTAACTGAATCACGAGAGAAAATGAGTAAGGTATGCGCAACGTACCTCCTTTTTCGAAGCGAGTCCTTTCTTGCACATTGGAAGCAGATTTTTCATGATCAGAACATGAAAAGCGTCATCCTTTTCTGCCTTCCGCTGTACAACATGTCGCACGATACAACTAATACAGTTCCCAGCACTGTCTCGCAGTGACAGGTCATCGCTGTTTAAAACGAAGTATACACTGTTGTGTAGCAATGGCAGAATCTCCTCTGTTTTCAGTGCTCCTTGCTCAAGAAGAGCTCTTGCATTGGCAAAGGCAGAGAGTCTTGTATCATAGTCAGGTTCCTCGAGTCGCTTCGGATTCCACGAGTTAAGTTGGCCGAGTAACTCGGACGACTTCAAAGAGAAGCTAACGTCAACATTTGCAAGCTCCAAAAATACTTCACACAAGCACTGTCTTGTGCTTCGAAAGTTGATCTGTGAGAAAAGCTTCGACAGAAGCATGGCAATCTTTCTAGGTGAGTCAACATTTGCTAACAGACCTTTGACAGTTGACAGAATATTGTTCGCCGATTCTTCCTTTTGAGAGGAATTTAACAAAGGTATCAGTACTTCCAGCAGAGTTGTAGACTGCTGGGCGTCCTTCACAAATGGACTTATCTTGGACAGAACTGAAAGCTCGCGTGATGGAAGGACCAATTTGCCTTTGTTCTTGCCTTTGTTTTCAACTGCTTGTTTCACTGTCCGATTGAGGTATTCCAGGATTTCCGAGAGGTGAGGAAGGACCAACATGGTTCCATAAGTTGGTCTGTTTTTCTGGCTGTAATCTGTGGGCAGTCTAATATAAAATTTACACAATTGACTAAGTGAAGGGATTGAAAATTAAGTTAAGTCTGAAGGGAAATTTAAATTTTGAGAGTATAAGGGGAGACCACGATAAACCTTATTTTCGTGATCAACAGCCCGCGCTAGGAAGCCGGAGATCTAAAGCTGATGATGCAGTTTCTCGGCGGTACTCAGTTCCATTAGCTTCTTTTCGTATTGTCTCCCAATCCTTCCTTCCCAACGAAATGGGCAACGGAGATCTAAAGACAGATGCTAGCTAGGCCGCAATTTCTGTTTTGGCCCAGGGCATTGAAGTGGTGTTTATAGTTGTGTTCGCCGAAGTTCGGTGCCTTTCGATCGCATTCCAAGGAAACAATAAAACCTAAGATGGCGCTTTTTCAACGTGACCTCTTCACTAGGGGCGGAGGCACCCTTGGGACGACAATTGCAGTTTAATAAACCTTTTTTTTTTTCTAGAAGGCCAAACATTACTTTCACTAAAGCAATGTAAAAAGGAGTTTGTGGTGCAAATTTGGAAAGATGAAACTAAACCACCAAATTCAATCAATAAAGCTGCTTACTCTAGTTCAGAGCCACATTCCAGAAAATCAATTTCTTCTTCTGCAACGATTGACAGAAGATTGTCTGTCATCTCCATTACCATAGCAACCACCTCTGCTGACACTAAAGGAACGCGCAGGCAGGCAAACACGCACGACATGATTGACAAGTTTGGGTTTTCAACTGGTTTCCTTGATAGCAAAGGGAAAAAGCGGGAATTCTTTGACCAAGCGAACAAAAGCCTGAGTAGTGCTGTTGGACGTTGAATGCTTTCTTGATGAAGTTTCTCTATCTGGAAACAAAATCAACCCTACATTACCACGGTTTGAATGAATAAATTACGTAATGATATACTCATTATAACATTTAAGTAATGGTCCGGCTAAGAAGCAGGCAGCCCAGCGGCAAAAGTACTTAGAAGCTGCTGCTCCAATCGAGGCATCTGATTGGCTAATATCGGAAAATGTCGAAAAAAGATGAGAAAAAAATGAAAAAAAAGCCTTTTTTGGATTTCTTCTTCCCCATGCCCTTGATCTCTGTCTCTCGGCCAAATTTGGGCATTGTTCTATGCGCCATTCGCCAATCGGCAAATGGCGCATAGAATCTTGACGATATTTACAAACATAGTTTTTGAAGGCATAATGATTTGTTCTACGAAACAGAATCTAATTTTTTAGACGGCAAGTCGATTACATTTTTCATTGAAATTCAAATTTCGCGCTTTTAGCTGCTTACACCAATGGGAACAGCCGAACTTAATTTGATTAAAAATGTTGGCACATTTTAACTAACCGACGCTATTGCCGCGGGCTATTGTTTTTCTGCCTGCTTCTTAGCCGGACCATTACTTAAAAGTGCAAATTCTACGCGAATAAAAAAATGAAAAGCGCTTTACAGCACGTGGGATGTGACCAGGACACGTCATCGGAGGCCACGTTTCCCACTCTTTCCCAACAGTCCATTGGTTCCTTAATGTCAAAAAGGTTATGAGACAAGGACTATGAGCTCCTTCCCGACTAATGTTAGAGCATCGTGCAGGGCGTCTTCGGTTAAACAATAGACATCATAGTCTTTGAGGAAAAACAGCTGTTTTTAAAAAGTTATGTGCAAAATTAGGAACAGCTAGTTGCTTGGCAACAGGCGAAAGGAGGAAAAAAATAAAGTTCCTGGCAAGATTCGATCCTGCGACCTCCGTATTACTGGGCAGGTGCTTAACCTATTGAGCTACACAAACTCCTTGGGAACAATTTGCTTATTTACGACCTTTATTGGACAAGGTGTCCAACTGGTCTGCGGGCTCGACAACATCAAGCGGCTGAAACGTGCAAACTCAACTGTAGGTGGTGTAATGCCCCCGTGCGCAGTCCCAACAATCTAGCATCTACAGTTATATCATATGCAATTAGTTAGGCCCCGTTTCACACAGTTGACTACTGACAAAGCTTGAAGCTGAATTCGGGGCAATCAGGCACATTCAGTTAGAGGTAAAAGCCCGGTCCATGAGCATGTAAGAAAAGATAAAAGCCGGCCCGTTTATCACCTGTGGCCACACGGCGGACGAGAACAGAACGTCACAAATGGGCCTGATGTCAAAATCCAACTCCAATTCAAAGAATTCAGTGAGTCGATTTATGGATAACTGCCGAATGGTCTTCAGTTGAGATATCAGATGTGGTAAAACCTGCCAAGAAATATCGCAACCGTAAAATGTAAGTAAATTTCGAAAAAAAAAAAAAAGCAAATAAAACGATTTACATAACGTTACGTTTACTTTGAATTCCCCACGTTCGAACCAGAAGCACAGGTCAACAACAACAACTTAGTTGTACTCTTGCTAAAAATAAAAAGCAATTAATTACGATGGAAACATATTAGAGTCGAGAGTACTGGCTGCCTGGAATAACCATAAGGGTGAGCGGAGCTACATGTACGCATGCAGCCTATTTCTCAAAATCGATTGCATAGAAACACGAAGCCTGCCGCTGTCAAATAGTAGGCATCCAATAATCTGCATTCTCATCCGATAGGGGCCCTTTGCAGCTGGCGATCACATGGTACAAAACTCGCAATACTGGAGAGCAAATTGCGCACTGAGGCATCTGAGGCAGCGTTTACACGAACACGGTTACACCTTCCGTTTACACGACACCGATTGATACTGTTATCGAAACCGTGTCGATTTGAAACCGCTGCCAAAAGTGGAACGTTTTCAAAACGACGCGGTTTCATCTGTCGTGTAAACAGCGAAACCGCATCGATTTGAAAACGGTTACTACTTGGCACGAAATTTGCATTGTTCAATTCAAAATAGTGAATTTAACACGCAGTGCAGCGCTTGCTTATACCACCAAGACTTGGATTTTCTGGCGAAAACGGTTCCGTGTAAACATTTCCAAACCGCATCGATTTTGACGCGGTTTCGAAGTAATGAAACCGTGTCGATATGAAACCGCTTTCGTGTAAACGCTGCCTGAAACAAAGCAGCTTTATTTAAATTTTTGTAATTCCAGTATGGCGGTCTTTGTACCATGTGATCACCAGCTGCAAGGGGCCCATTTAAGTGTATTTACTTCAAACTTATAACATAGCACACTTTAAAAATCTTTGATACTCGTGACAGGACCCCTGCTTGTTTAGAACATCATGTAAATACATTGCTTTTGAGTACTAGCGCGAAGGGAACCGGAAACGTTAATTTTGTAGTTCGCTCAGTTGGCTTACCATGTCTCTTTGCTCAAGAGCCAGAACACATGTTGAGAGAAGGGAGAGCATGATTTGCAGAATTGGAGAATGAAATGAAGAGGCAACGTCTTGTTCTCCTAGTTTGTTCAGAATTTCAGAGACCATTCCAAAAAATCCCAGCTGTTTCTTCAGAGGAACGACATTTGACAGATCCTTCGTGGTAATAATCAGACCTGGATTGTCCACTGTTAAAAAAAATAAGCAGTAGGAGAGAGAAGAGTTGTAAATGAGGCCGTCGTCAATAGTTGAGCCTGCCGGCACGTTTTCATTTGTTTAAAATTATATGCACAAGAGACTTAAGGGTCAACTCGATACAAAATGACCCCTGATAGCTCCGCTGTCGTGTTAAAATTCAAGACAACGCCCAGAATAACAAAGGCTTGGCAAGCGATTTGACAGAAACAGAATTCGACTCTCCTTTTTTTTCAACTTTCTTTGTAGAGAGAACGGCCGCCGTTCAAAGCAAAAAATGTGCTTGAAATGAATGACTTCTCGCACCGGTCGCGTCATTGCCGCGTTTAATATCAAACGTCAGTTATCATTTATAAAGAGCGGTTTCAAGTTACAGCGTACTGTAAGTGCCATAAATCTTAAAACCAATAATAAGACCAGATGAGCAACTAAGACAGCTGTAACGCAGAGCAATTAACTAAATACTAAATGTCAATCAATCATGACCTGCTAAACTAATCGATGCAACATCTCGATATTTTTCTTTCCTTGTTGCCTACATGTGGCCGACGCTAATTGCGTAAAACGCGTGCCTATTACTTTTATTGATCATGTGATAGTTGAGACCGAGCTGTAAGATTTCATAGCCCACCTCTGATCATAAGTATGTGATATTGCGGTGTTAAGTTATCCTTAATATAAGTCACTAAATGGGTCTTCACACATCAAAAAAAACTTTGAAAGTTTTCGTTTTCGTTGCCACGAAGTCGTAGACGTTAAAGTGATCACATATTCACCTGTGTAAAGGTGCTTGAATGGCGCTAAAATCAAATCCATGAATATTTGCATTTCATGCTGAGGACAAGAGGCCAGGAACCTCAGCACCACGGATCGCCTCGTACCGACACCAGCCTTTCCACCTGTGCCAGTCCCAGTCCATCTCTTCATTTTGCCGTACAAAAGCCTGTGACAATCCACAAGATGTTTAATATGCATCATGAGTGATAAACTAGTTGCCTACCAGCAGGTAAAAAGACAACTCAAAGGTCATTCTCAGACAGGATCCAAGCCTTTATGTACGACGTCCGTAACTCCGGTGGATGTTCTACCCATTGAACTTTAAGAACTCTTTTAAGAGTTAAAAGAAAGCAGATTGCTTATGGTTCAATGGGCTAAAAATCAGACCGGTAAGCAGGTCGTGGGTTGGAATCCTGTCTGGGACCACGTTTATTTCTCTCCAAGCACCCCTTCAATATGAACAAGATCAGCCTGAAACTTGAAATTCGTGTTCTTATATGCAGGTGTTTACTGTATCTCATGTATGGACAAGAGTGTGTGATTTACCATGGCTCGCCTATGGGTCACTGTTGCAGATGCCGATACATATCTGCCGATCATATTGTATCAATCACTTAAATACAAAAGGGAGGGGGGGGGGGGCGATAGGGGGTATTTAAAACATGACAGATGTGCGATACCGCGCGTTATGTTACGTCACATGTTACTACTAACCTTATAAGGATTGGCATAAGACCCTCTCGATGATTCGAGTCCACGATGCCTCTCTCCTCGTCAACGGAGAAATGTGCCAACTCTTCTCGAAAGTTCTCGTCCTCCAATAAGCGCTCAACATTCTCCTTGTACGGCTGAAGGTAATTAAACTTGTAAGTCATGAGACACTTCACCGCAAGCTTTTGAACTTCGCTCTCTTTTTGCGTCAAGAATCTCATATATAACTGTCTCAGTTCAGGTTCTTTGAACAGTGATTTTGGTCCTTTAAATGCCGTGAATAAGCTGAGATGAATGCACAAGGATTTCGCAGCTGCTCTGTGGCTCTTTCTGTACACGATGTTTTGTGGTTCAGTAGAGGGATTCTCTGCTTGTGGTGCTTCGAGCTCTGATTGGTTGATCTCATTTGTGGGGGGTACCTCTTGCAGATCAGAAGAGTGCTTGGCTCTGATGTCTTGAGAAGGTGCTGAGCTTTCATTCGCCACGAAATATTCATTGCTAAACAAGGAACAAAGACAAACACAGCAGCGAATGGTTACTCCAGACAAATAAAACAGTCCAAAGGGTGTCTTTCAACAAATAAATAAAACAGTGAAGCCTCGATCACGATTAGCTTTAAACATTAGGGACAAGGTATCTTCCTCCCAACTGCAAGGCTAACAAAACCGGTTTGAAGAACGAAAAGTGAACTATTGATAATAGTGGCACTTTAAAATGCGCGCACAGAGGAGCCGGTTTGCTCAGTAAATGCAATTGTTTATTGCCTTTCTCGTTGACATTGCTGTCGTAAAATCGTAAGGTCTACGTACAATAAACAATAATTTAGTCAAATAATTCTAGAGCTTAAAAAAAAAAAGAGAGCGCATGCGCATTGATAACGTCCCAAAAGCCATGTTTTTTTTCATCGAGCCACTTCTCAAAAGAAAGAGGAAAGTCAGAATTTCGTTGCGTTTCACGTGATACTAACTTACTCTCTCTCTCTCTCGCTACTGAATTCGATCTTTGCATGGTGTTTCCGTGACATTTCTCACCTGACAAATCTAAGAAACAACGGTACTACATCGCGTGAATTCTGCTCCGCAACCTCTGGAAAGGAGGCCATTGCTTTCCATAACAAATAACGAAAGTTGGCGTGGTCGGCTCTGTTTTCTTGTCGTGGACCCAGAGAGTCGCTGTTGAGCCAAGCAAATATATCATCAAGGGTCTTCACGGGCTTGGTGCCTGCCAATTCGCTATATCTGATGGCTGCTTGCTCATGGACGGCTGAGTCTTGGTTTACTTCCTTCTCTAAAAGTAAAAGTAAAAGTAAACTTAGATTGGAAAAAAATGAGATTATAAACTTTCTCGAAACAAATGAATCAGATGCACAGAATCGCCACTTAGGTGGGTAACTTAACCGCCTTGTTTAATTTGCATAGTTGATGCCGATAGTTGTTTTTTTAGAATTTATGAAAACCCCTCGGAATCAGATATAATCGACTCCTGATAATAGCACTCGGCCATCCGAGTATGCTCGCAGTACCCGCTCATCACGTCGCGTAATAATTTATTATTTTTCCTTGTACAGCTAAATGTCTTCAAAACTGTAATGTTTGCAAGTTCGAATGAGGCCTAACACTACTGTGAAGTTTTGTATCCAATTATTCCATCAGGGATCAACCCTAGTATTGGAATTGGGCCCACACAAGGACAGAGAAAAACTCTGACCAGGGTGGGATTTGAACCCACGACCTTCGGATTAGATCATCGCTGCTCTACCGACTGAGCTACAAGGCCAGAACGGGAGCTGGCCGTGGGTATGTGAGATGTTATTCACAAGGACAAATTCGGCTCGGCCCAAGCCTAATTTTAGGTAATCGCTAGTTGTTGTCCTTCAGCAGCATTTGGAGTAATGATTGCAAGTTCGAATGAGGCCTAACACTACTGTGAAGTTTGTCCTTGTGAATAACATCTCACATACCCACGGCCAGCTCCCGTTCTGGCCTTGTAGCTCAGTCGGTAGAGCATGCTGGCGGTGATCTAATCCGAAGGTCGTGGGTTCAAATCCCACCCTGGTCAGAGTTTTTCTCTGTCCTTGTGTGGGCCCAATTCCAATACTAGGGTTGATCCCTGATGGAATATTTGGTACAAAACTTCACAGTAGTGTTAGGCCTCATTCGAACTTGCAATCATTACTCCAAATGCTACTAAAGGACAACAACTAGTGGTCTTCAAAACTGTTGAAAACAACGAGAGGTTACAAAGTTAGTACAGTGTACATGTAGCTGCGTGAAATTTTGCACATGAATGAACGTGGGCATTCTGGTGCGTCATAAACAATAGCTTCATTGCACACGTGGAAAACTTATTGGGATAAAAAACTGAGGGTTATAAGAACGTTTAAGCAAGCAGTTTGGGCTATTCGCGAAATCCACACAGCACAATTCCTGGATTTGGATTGTCGCGCTCATTGCACGTTGAGTCCGTACAATATTTTTTACTGTGCAACAAACGAACCCTTTTCAAGGTCACAGGTGCAATCTCGAAAACTGGCAGCCGTAATGGAAAGATTTCACGAAACCATACTGAACTGAAATAAATCTCGAGTGGAAACATGACAGACCTCGGCTTACCGATGGAGTCGGGTCACAAGAGCTTCCACTTGAATGTTCTGTTGGGTTGCACTAAATTAAAAATAACTATCACAAAACGGCGGGGAAAAACGATTTTACGGTTGCATTCACTTAGTTTCGGCATTAAAATATCCGTGTTTCCCCCACCCCCGTGGTTTAGACAACAATCCTCTGTTTTAACATTCTTTTTGTCTTATTCAAATTAACTACATGTATGTTGCTTGTTTCTGAAGCTTGAAATATTACTTTCAAAAAATTCCCTTAAATGATCTAAGAAGGGCTAATTTGAGTGAACTCGAAAAAAAAAGAATTAAGTAACGACCATTTAGGAATAAAATGTATGCACCTGTTTTCTCTGCTGCTGCAATCAGACGCTCGCTATAAACTTTCCAGAAAAGCTTTTTATTGGAACCTTGAGTGAAACTGGAGATGATTTCAATGACAGGATCCCACAGAAGATTTAAATTCACGTAAAGCATGCCGAACAGGTAGAGAAGAGTAGCTTCAAGGCAAAACTCTGGCATGGTGTCATAATAAGCTCTAATGAAGCGAAGTTTCTGAAGACAAGCTAGCCGGTCTCTGTAAGTTTCGAAATGTGCAGGAATTTCTTCAGCTTCCACGCACAATTGAAACAGCGAGCCTTGGGTGGAAGAAGGAGCCTGGAAAAGAAAATAGAAACTCAGAAAGTTATAAACATGCTCAAAACAAAACAAGACTGAAGCAACGACGTTAAAATGTCAAAGTGTTCAAGTGCTGTAAAAAACCATTTTTCTTCTTGTTCGTGCAACTTGTTCCGCCACAAAGTCGCCAAAATATCGCGAGACAAGTTGCACGAAACATTTCACAGTGTAACTGCGCCTTTAGTAGTTTCACCCTTCTTTTCAGTCGGTCATGTTTTTATTAATCCTGGAATATGGAATTTTTAAGCAGCCCACCCTTATTGTAAAGCGAGTGCTAAGGCTCAAAGAGCGAAGGCGATAACAAGTTCATTTTGTGAGTTCAAGAGCGGAACATACTGAATTGAAAATGTGGATCCGTCCCTCTCACTGGTACACGTGCAAGGCATCCTGTACTCGCCTTTACTGTAGATTAAGTACGATTCTTACATCCAATTTTTCTTTCAAGTTTAGATTGTCCCGAGCACAAGAAGGAAGGATCCCCCCTTATCGTACCCCACTCACGACTTACTCTGGTGCTACCGTAAGCATACGAATACGGCGCATTTACCTTTTCTTCTTGATCAAAACAGGCCAGTATCTTAAGAGTCAGAAGGCGTGTAACGTGACTAGCCGAGCACAGATTTAGGCGGGCATAGCCGTAGATCTCCTGGAGGTTTCCGGCGGCTAGAAAGCTTTGTATTCCTTGTTTTCTTGCTACTGTCACAAGTTTGTAACATGCTTGAAGAACGAAAACATTGTCAGGCCATGAGCTGCAAAGAGATTGTATCACACGCCATTACAGGGCACATGTAACGGCCTTCTTTAAATCCAAGATTGGTGCCTGGTACTTGTTCCTACAAAATTGGAACACTTCGTATATCCAAAAGGCCACTTAGGAACCTAGATTAATGGCCTAGCTCCCTCGAGTGTCCTTTTGCTCATTTGTGAAAAATTTAAAATAGTGCCTGAAAGGGCATCAGTGCTTTCGCATTTTCTCCGAGAAGTCCTGTGTATGTCATCATCCTCAAAGGACATCCTCATATTCTATAACTCTCGGCTTTTAACATAACTGTTCTCCAGATAGGAAGTGTCTGCAGGAAATTATGCCTCCTAAAATACACCTACTGTAAAAAGCTTCGGGGCTTTCAAAAAACGCACATGTGATGTTTCTGGGGAGTTCCATTGTGACGTTTTTCAAGTTTATGGCAAATCGCCTGGATTAACGTCGTTTTTGCTCGGAATCATCTTGTTTGTGATGTAACAATAATATTATCAGTAAAGGAATTCCACATTACCATTTTCGAGTTTTCAACTCATGATTAACTAAAGATTTCCCCTTTTCACCCGAAAACAACGTTACTTAGCTGTAAGAAGTAACAACGATCTACTGGAGCCTTCATCAATTCGATGCTCTTACCACTGACCCGGTGAGCTAGCGAAACTTAATATTGTTCAATGGAAAACTTCCCCGCACAAAAGTTTACCTGACTAACTTCTGAGCGAAATTGTAATCTAGGAGGATTGTAAGCTGCTCCTCTCTGGACACTAGCCAACAATACGACTGAATGGCTTGACTAAGCATACTCAGACATGCTGCAGAGTTTCTTGTTTCTTTATCACTTGATAAAAGCTGCTCAGTAACTGAATGAATCAATTCAAGCAGCTTCTCACAACAGCGAGCAATGTCTAATGGGCTGTAAAGAAAATCGAACATTAAAAAGAATCAGTAGTATTCTGTATCTCTCACCGAGAATGTGCAAACCCTGCGATTGGTCAATTAAGCCAGCCATATTCAACTGTAATGACCGATTGACGTCAGAGCTTACACTCCTGCTCGATTCTTCGACTCGTAACTATATTTATTATTTGACCCAAAGACTCCCAAAATACTAACTTAAAATAAAATACATTGAGGAGAATTTCAAGTATTTAAAATTGATCTCATGTCCTCAACGTAAGCTTTATTGATCAAAACATTTTTATCGGCAAATTTGGCATGCTGTAACAATTTCCAAGAAACCAATACAAATGATTGAAAAAGCCTCAACGGTTCTAAAAAAGAACACTTTAAAAATAAAATAATGCGGTCAAATGCGGTCAAATGCTGTGTAATACGTAAATTTGATACACGTGACATCACTCACTTCAAGTTTTTCGTGTCAGACTCTGCTTCACTTACAACGAAAAATAAACAACTTTTGAAAACAACGTTTCAAAGTGCATATCGGCATTATACATTATTTTATAACCTCTCCAACTTTATGACATGCATGTATAGGTTATGGTTGTCGTGCTTAACACAGACCGTTAAATATTTTTTTTCTGCAAACGATACGGGTTAAGTTAAGATCTTTGGTGGGTACCCTGGGTGCCAGAGGAATTTTTTTCAAGGTAGGAGAGAACGCTCAGCGATTCCAAATCAACGGTCGAGGTGGTGCTGGAGGCGAAATTCAAAAACTAATTTAAAAAACCCACCTGATGCAAGAAAGACACAAAACAGTGCCCCATATCAATGATAACTGGCTATTTTCAACTAAAACATCACTCTGCACTGTCAAATTATCCAGAAAAGCCTCTAATATCTCTGCACCTTGCTTGCTGCCACATTTTGGAAAGAACAGAAGGCCTTGTATATTCCCCAGTTGAAGACCACTGACATCCACTGTACAAGTGTGTAAAATGACCTCTGTCAACATTTGCACAACTTCCCGAAAGTGGCTACGGCCTTTTAATAGCTCTGACTGGCAGCGGATAAACAACAAAGGTAATACATCCTTATTAAAGTCCTGCCATGGTAATAAATGTCTACAAAATGTAAACAGTGACTCAAGATCACTAGTGGTATTGAACACTCTTAATGTCAGCGCCTTATGGTGTTCATCTCTTGGGAGTTTGGAAAATGATGCCAGCAGAAGGGATGATGCAAGCTTGAGCAATGGGAAGATAACAGGATTGGATAAGAAATCCCTTGAAAACATTTCTTGAAGAACCTGTGAGCAAAAATGTAAAGTGCCAATCAATTTACACAACAGCGCCAACAAAAAGTGGACATTCCCTTGAAACGAAATCCTCAATAGTGTCTCCTTGATTGCATCGAGGAAACAAGCTACATGCAGTTTCAAGACGTTGTTTTAATGATTTTTGCTGTCGAGTTTCGGGTCTTTCACACCGCAAAAGCAAAGGTTCTTTGAAGAGTTCATGTTTCACATTTTGAAGATTCCATCTCACTTTCTATCTACATGTACATGTACATTGTACACTGCAGTTTGTAGCCAGGTAGATTTACAGTATTAAAAAAGGGCAGAGGCAATCCAGTAAACCAATCAAAACTCAAAGTAGTTACACGTAGCGAACTCAAAGAGCTGGAAAATGTGCACGCGTGAGCCACGATAGGTTTCGGTTTTACTTCTGATTGGTTGAAAAAGTGGTGAGAAAACTTGGAACCAATCACTGAGTGAAGAAATCAAAAACCAAAGCAATTTGCTAATTACTTTTGACACTCAATTGAAAACCGCTCTATTATTGATTTTTCTAAGTAGAAAACGTGAAAAACGGTCAGCAAAGTCATGGGAAAGTCATGATCACTACATGTACTACCACCATACAATGAAGCTGAACCAGCCATAAAACACACAAAATAGTGGCTTGCTCTGGAATTTTAGCCATGCCAACTGAGTAAACATATTGCCCTGAATACCCACATGAAAAAGGGGAAATGGAAAAACCAATCTGAGCCACAGTGAAAGAAGATTTATGTTAATTGGGGAACAAGAAATTGATGTTAGGTTTAAAAACAAGCAGCAGTGTTTTATTGGGTTTAAAAACACGAGGTGTAGCCACGTGCTTGTAGACCGAATAAAACATGTGCTGGGAGTTATTCTAATGGCTTTGAACTGTCTTGGGAGTCAGAACAAAGGTTGAAATTGTAGAGGAGAACGTTAGCATACAAGACAACAAGGTACAACTGTACAGTGTATGCCTTATTAGTATACTTTATATAACGAATTGTCAGAATTCTATCAATGACCTGATAGGCTGTTTCAGTCATTAATTATTAATGAGTTTTTGAGGCAGTGGTCAGAGCACTTGTAGTCCTTGATTTACAGTGTAATGTCAACCCAATAATAAAACTACTGTTAGAGCAATTATTGTGCCCCACACACTTTAAATTTTACATGTACATGTACAGGCTGTACGCTGTACAAGTACATTATAACCCTTAGACTCTAGAAAATTAAAGTAGTTATTATTCAAAAGATATCAAGGACGGTGCCTACTATTGTTATTACGCATACGTTCTGCGCATCTTGAGATACTCCGATTTCCTGTCGCCGGTGCTTATTAATACAGGGATGTTTTTGCGTGGTTCAAAAGTATGCGGAGAAAGCAGAACTTAGCAAGTTCTCTTGGTATCCAAAAGAAAATTGAGGGTAACCCCGCATTTTTTAGAGATAATTAAGCTTCAATTTGGCAAAGAACGCCAAACATTGCTTTGTATTTTAAAGCTTTTTACAAATATCGTTTATTAATTATCTTCGAAAAATGCGTGGTTACCCCCAATTTTCTTTTTGGATTTCAGTAATACTTGTTAAGATCTGCTTTTCCCGCATATTCAGTAAACCGCGCAAAAACACCTTTGAATTAGTAGGCACTGTCCTTAATACTCACACAAAACATCTTAGCTGGATCAGAGATAAGGCGCCCTGAATTCCAAGAAACCCAAACATCCATTAACTTCAAAACAAAGGCTATCTGACTCCTTAGGGATTCCTGTTGGTCACTGTGGGTTTGATTTTCACCATAGATACTCCAAAGTCTCTCCTGTTCTTGAATCAAGGTGTTCTCCACAACTTGACAGTGTTTCCTGACAGTGTGCTGAGCCATTCTCTCAAGCATGTGAACAAGAGATTTATACACCTTTCCAAAGAAATTGAAACATAATTAACAAAATAACTTTGCTAAAGAAGCTCAAAGTGTACACATTACTGTATTCAAGGTGTTTTCGATAACAATTATTGTTTTCCATATAATACCTCTACCCTTTCACAACAATAGTTCTCTCATTACTTTGTTTGAAGAACAAAGTATAGTTTTTCGACTTTGGACTCTTTTTTTAGGTCACACTCTGGCTGTGCATGCGTAAGAATTCTCTGTCTCATAGATGGCAATTCAAGTGGGGTTCAAACTCTGTATCTGTTCATTTAGAGGCAATCAATATGACCAATAAACCACAGAAGACTAAGTGACATATAAATGAGGAAATATGTATTAAACAATTGTGTGCATGACCGGAAACAAGTTCTTGTGTTTCCGTTCCATGCAATGCAATATGCGGTTATCGTATGACTCTGTAACATGTATAGTAATTTTAAAATTCTTCCAGTATTGTTAACAAAAAGTATTAAATATTTTTAAATATCATCATAGAGACTTGCAAAGCATCTGGTTCCTGGTTTTATTTGGAATCAATGCCATTAACAACAGTTTTAAATGTAAACAAATATCCACAATCGCAGTTTAATAACCCTATCATTGAGTCACCAAATGTGGACTGTTGACTTCGGACCACAGAATTGAAACTGGATATTTACAGCTGTACCAAGATATTATAACATAAAAAAATACCCACTGAAGTACTGTGAACTTAAAGAAAGTTGACTAAAGATCGTTCAAAAAAAATAATGACCTTTTTCCTCACCAGTTTAAAACTATGGCAATATGTGAAAAGAACTTTCAAAAGAATACAAACCACTCATTTGAGCAGCTAAAAACCCACACTCAGCATACTAAAATCAGGCACATACCAAACCATTTGCAATTCTAACAGCTACATCAAAAAGAGTATTAATTTCAAACCCCCTTTTTTTTTTTTTTCAATGAAATGAAAGTCAGAAACTACAACCCATCTTCAAATACATAAATTTTTTCCATTTCATTCATCAAGTCCTTCACAGAAACAATTGAGCCGAACAAATCGATCTGCACCCAACCGTGTGGCTCAATGTTTCGGTTGGCAGAGCATTGCACAAGCATCTCGGAGGTCATAGACCAGAGTCCCGTTGAGGCCACTGGAATTTTTCAGTTGTCTATAAAGCAACAATTGCTTCAAAATAATTATTGTCTAGCTAAACGTGAGGATCACTGAGCTCTCTCATTCATATTCACTTTGTACTATGTACATGTACATGCACTTACCAATTCCGATCGTAACATTTTGACTGAGCAACCAGCTGCGTTCTTCTGAAAAGTTCCAAGTTTACTAAACAACACTGGCAAAATTACATCTGTCATGGAATGGAACTGTTTCTTCACCCCCTTAAGCATTTCAAAACATAACAAACCAAGTCCTTCACTCAAGTCTGGTCTAGTGTCAAGCCCAGAAAAAATTATATCAAATAGCTGACCAGTGTCTTTTGTTTTGCGCATCACAAAGGAACAACTCTCAGCTGCAAATTGGCGAATGTAATACTTCTGCTCGCCCACAAGCAATGGACTGTACCAACTGTTTTAAAAAGGAAAAATAAGTTCAACTGTTATTTTAATTATTGCACTAAATTCAAGTCATGTATTTTAAACATGTCTATCTCTACATTAAATACCAGAACACTGTAGGTTGATAAGCCTGGAAATTGTTGGTCTCTTTTTTTCTACATCATACCCACAGTGCATATAACTAATAATATTAATAATATTATGTAAAGACATATTAC
>NC_090885.1:27423911-27443911 GCF_036669925.1 Montipora capricornis
GATACTTGCTGGCAAAGAAAAAAGTGGGTTTTTTTTGTCGCAAATAATCCTCTTTTTCTTTCGACTTTAGAGTCGTTCTAAAATTACCTCTTTTATGAAAAGGTTTCAGCCAGCATTGTCAGCATTCTAACTGATCTGTGTGTTAAAGATGGCAGACCTAGAAACAATAACATTGATGTATACTTGCATTTTAATAGAAGTTCACCCGATTAAGTCATCAATTTGTATGTCCCTATCACTTCGGAACACCCATTTGTTTGCACGTTGTTTGCGTAGATTTTATGTTTTGGCCTTTAACGTTAAAATGTAAGATCGGTAACGTTTGAAAAAAAAAGAGTAATCCCCCTTCCTGAAGAGTATTTTCGCGCCATGAAAAAAATGACTTACTTAACGTAAGCAAAAGTAATAGCTTTCCCTTTTTTGCATGAATTTTCAAAGTCTTCTAGAGTTATAAGTTTGCTTCAGGCATCACCATGTTTGTAAGAGGTGTAAAATACTTTCGTATGCATTGAATCAGAAAGAAAAGAAGTCGGCCGAATTATACATGTTTTTTCAGCTAACAGCATTTTTAAAGAAACATTTATCTATAAATTAAAGCGAGTATGTCGAGCGAGTAAGAGTCGAGATGTGAACAAATTTTTTTTTCCATTAAAATTTCCGACAGAAGTTGCATTTTAAGTCGGCGTTCATGCAGGTGCAACGCATTAGTGAAAGGCTGAAAGCAGCTTTTTTAAGGAGAAAAGTTGACTTTATCTTCAGTTAATGACACCCTGGTACTCGGAACTCAAGATCCGTAGGCATTGCCATAGCAACACCAATCATGATACCACATCGATAACCAATTATCAATGTTATTGGAGGAGAAATGTGTTAATTACTGGCGAATTTAGTTTAAGAGTTTCTCGTCATTCTTATTTAGGATTCGAGGTTTTGGATCATATGTCAGGAGCAAAATGAAGAGCAAAGACCGCTTCGTTTTCGCTTTTCTTCTGATCTTTTGTCATTACTGCCAAAGCAAAGAGACTCTGTTTATTGGAGGGCTATTCGGCCTCGACACGATTCTTGGAGGATGGAATTCGGCAGGGATCATACCCGCTGTTCAAATGGCTATCGATCACATCAACAACAGTTCACAATACCTGAGAGACTACCATTTGGAACTTCTTATAAAGGACTCCAAGGTTTGTCAGAAGTTTTCAGAGAAAACCCATTCGAACATTTTATTTTACTGTTCAGTCTCGACAATGACTTATAACGATAAACTACTTTTATTTTTAGTGGATGCATTTTTCTTTTTTACACACAATCATTTTTATGTCACTTAAGCAATAATTATAACTATGCATTGAGAACAACAACTTAACATAGACGGTGCACAGAGACAAAAAAGTTTTCACTGTGACTAAAGTAGCCATATAAGAAAGCTTTCGCGTTAGGTACTGTATGCAAAGAAAGGAATCATTAAGAACAGTCACTGCAAAGAGAAGTCTTGCACATTTGGGCTTAAAAAAACAATCATAGTTTCAGTCAGACAAAATGAGTGAATTCCTAATTCAATCTTTTCAGATTTTCGATTTACAAGTTACTTTTGCAGCAGACAGTGGCCGTACGTGACGATTTGCCCATAACCCGGGAGACATTTACAAACATGAAAAATCTCCAACATTTTAACAGTCAAATCAATAGTCGATGTCAACAAAACTTTGCTTTCTAAAGACAACTATGAATTAACAAGACAAAATGATCAACAAACAGTTTTCCCAGTCAAAAATTTTATTGGAATCAACAACAATTTGCTCTAGGCGAGATAACATTTCGATTTTCTTGCGAGCGTCGACACAAACATGCTGTCTTTGCATATGCTTCCCATTGGTTGAAAGCGATCTACTTTTCCAAGCCAAAAAAGCGACGTTACACTATTTCAGCTCAAATGGCTGATGAAATATATCTCAAAATGGAAGTCGACATTCCAAAACACCATTTACCTTCCTGTAGTGTCTTCCCTGGTCTCATAAAATCCATTTCAATTCCGCGATTCGGCCTCAACATTTGAGCAGAGGTCAGATTTTGTTTTGGAAATCAAAGCAGTACAAGACCTCAGTTTAAGACCTTAATCCTCCTGTTCCACTGCTGATTAATCTTTAAGGCTATATCTTTCTATTTTGAGCTCTGTAGAGGTTCACCCCTATTCTAAGAGTGAAGTCCTAACTCAATCTTTTCAGATTTTTGATTTACAAGTTACTTTTGCAGCAGACAGTGGCCGTACGTGACGATTTGCCCATAACCCGGCAGACATTTACAAACATGAAAAATCCCTAACATTTTAACAGTCAAATCTTTTCCGTAAATTGTCATACATGTCAAGGAGAATGCCGGAAGATTTCTGAACTTTAAGCTGATCACGAAGGAAACAGGAAGGGTAGATAATAGCTGAAAACACGCTTGCTGAACACGAAGGCTAAACATTTTTCCAAGAACTCTTGGTGGAGAAATACGCAACGCGCGACTCACACGATGCAAGCAGCCATACTGATCTGAGAAACGGACCAGGTGCTCCGAGCCTGTGAAGTGAAGTTATAAGTCTCTCCCCTCGGGGCTTTTCAGGACTAATTTACAATGTTTTTGTGGGGAACTTTGGCCAGACTGCTTAATTGTTACGCAGTTTACAATTTATTTAGGAAGTGAAAGATGCCCCCGACCAGATTAGGTCAGACCGCAACACCGAGGATAACGTTCCCTACTCTTTTCGAGAAGTGAGTGGGTTCTTTAACGTCCCCTAGTATTTGGTTTCCAACAAGGGCTATGAGACGGGACCTCCGGTTTGAAGTCCTTATCCGAGACTTGAAAGTGTAACCATTTGCGGCTGTAATTACAAAGGCAGCACTTCCTCCTCAGTTACTTTAAGACCCTGAGTGTTGGTCCGGCCAGGGTGAAACTCTCGACCTCTCGCATTAAAGCCCGATGTACAACCAAATGGGCCACCGGTAATGCGTGTACGTGTGCATGTAATGATGAGACACTTGTTATTACAGCATTGATTGCAAAATTAAACTACTCCTTTTCCAGCCAATGAAAGTCGGCCCTTGGCACGATTTCAAGCCCTTTCTGTCAAGACATGCAAATTAAGTTATTTTCTCCACTGGTAAAAGGCATGCGCAAGTAAAGCCGCTATTGTAACCTGGCCTTTGGTCCAACAAAAGCCTTTGGTCTGTCTAACAATGTTATCGACAGTAGAATAAGTAAGAGCGTAGCAATCAAACTGACAAGTTCATTTTGTATGTTATAGCAAATTAGCGCGCAATTCCTTTAAGGAGCAAGGATGGCACAGTCGGTTAGTGCGCGACCTTGGTGCAAGAGGTCCTGAGTTCGATTCCCGGATCTCGCATCCTTGTTTCGATTTCTTTCCTTTCCGTGTAGCTAAGTAGCTTTAAATACCCGTAAAACGGAGCACTGATGGAGAGGGGGGAGTAAAATGAGCGCACCGTCGACCTCAGGTTTGTCAGTTGAATTACTGTTACGAGTTATCGACGTTAAATATGGTTACTTTACTTTACTTTGTTTACTTTTTTAAATTCTGTCGTCATGGTTAACTTTCAGACATTTAATCAAATGCAACGTGACCTTTCGTGGCCTTTTCCTTAGTTTCTTCAAGTCTCTCGCATAAAGGTCAGATATTTTATGAATCATGGGAAACGAAGTGTCTTTCCTTTTATACGCATCATTTATTCCATCAGGCTATTCGTTTACAATGTGTTTTCTCGAAATTAGTTGTAAGCGTTTAACGCTTCTGTTATTAAGAAATCTCTACCTTTCAACGAAATTCCTTTAATTTCAAATGGTTTAATGACCTTAATCACAGAGAGCACTATCGTTGTTTATGATGTTCGAGCTACTACTTTATGTAAAAATATATAGATTTAGCCAAGCTTAAAAGCGGAGCTCCCGATTATCGTGAATTTAGAAGACTGAAAGCTTGATATGGATCATGTTTTTTAAAAGACAACCAAAGTGTTTTGGACTCGAACCTGAGAAGGACTCGAACCTGGGAAAGTTGATTAACCCGTCACATAACCACTTGACCACCACACCGCTAGAAGCGCAGGGAAAATATTTTAAACACTATTAGTTTTATAATGCTGTATTATCACTTGGCAAAAAACAATATTAAACACTGCAAAAGATTAGTTGCCATACTTCACGACAAAGCTAACCATTTTAAAATGAAAGCTTAGGCCTAAATTATTAATCTAGCTTAGGTCTTTGAAGTTTTGGAAAGGACATGATGGCTTGACGATGAATATTCCATACCAATATCAGATTTAATTTCACAGTGCGGAAATTACGTACAAAACGAGTTGCCATGCATGATCGTGAAGTCATTAAACTCGCTTAAGTCTATCCTAAAATGATATCGTTGCCGTAACTGTCGTCGCCGATCTTACGTAATTCAACTCACCATCGACATCAACGAATATAAAATTTGAATTTTTAATCATTACAGTGCAGTGTTGGCGAAGCAGTACGGAGATCGGTGGAGTACATTTCATCTGGGAGACCTAAGATTATGTTCTTAGGTCCCGGATGTTCCAAGGCAGCGATACCAGTGGCCGAAGCAATTCATTACTGGAATATAGTGCAAGTAAGTTTGACATTGCTGTGGAAATGTGATTGGCCCGGTAAAAAAGCCCTTGTTGCCTTGTCTTTAATTAAGCTCAAAATTACAAGAACATACATTCAATTTCACTGTCGGCTTCTCCAGTGAGAGAGCACGACAGAAGACGTTAAATTATGATAAAAACATCGGTGATATTCTCGCTGGACAGCTTGCATTGCTTTTGGGAGACACACTGTTTCGTTTTCTAAGATTTTGACATCACCTCAGTACGGTGGCCGACAAGGAACATGCTGCAAAATTAAAGAATTGCTGCAAATTAACAAAAAAGGTGCTGCAAATAAAATAAAGCTGCTGCACATTATATAAAGTTACAAATTTAAAATAGTTGCTGCAAATTAAAACCCCCACAGTAGGCGCGCGCACTGAATGAAGGACAGGTACAAACACAGGTCATTGTTTTACCAACACAGAAACAACCAAGTGAAGCTGTGATCTTCGCAGTTATGAACGCAATTTTTACAATTGCGTAGAGAAGCCTGCAAAATTCAGGACTTCAACGGGGTTTGAACCCGTGACCTCGCGATTCCGGTGCGACGCTCTAACCAACTGAGCTATGAAGCCACTGACGTTGGGAGCTGGTCATTTGTGGGTTCTAGTGGTCCCGTGAGGAATGAATCAATGATAAAATGGTATATGAAATGAATCATATATAAATTGCGGATATGAAATCAAGTGAAGCTATGATCTTCGCAGCTATGAACGCAATTTTTACAATTGCGTAGAGAAGCGGGGTTTGAACCCGTGACCTCGCGATTCCGGTGCGACGCTCTAACCAACTGAGCTATGAAGCCACTGACGTTGGGAGCTGGTCATTTGTGGGTTCTAGTGGTCCCGTGAGGAATGAATCAATGATGATATGGTATATGGAATGAATCTTATATTTAGGCTTCTCTACGTAATTGTAAAAATTGCGTTCGTAACTGCGAAGATCATAGCTTCACTTGATGTCATATCCGCAATTCATATATGATTCATTTCATATACCATTTCATCATTGATTCATTCCTTACGGGACCATTAGAACCCACAAATGACCAGCTCCCAATGTCAGTGGCTTCATAGCTCAGTTAGTTAGAGCGTCGCACCGTGATCGCGAGGTCACGGGTTCAAACCCCGTTGAAGTCCTGAATTTTTCAGGCTTCTCTACGCAATTGTAAAAATTGCGTTCATAACTGCGAAGATCATAGCTTCCGTTGATTTCATATCCGCAGTTCATATATGATTCATTTCATATACCATTTCATCATTGATTCATTCCTTACGGGACCATTAGAACCCACAACCGACCAGCTCCCAACGTCAGTGGCTTCATAGCTCAGTTGGTTAGAGCGTCGCACCGTAATCGCGAGGTCACGGGTTCAAACCCCGTTGAAGTCCTGAATTTTTCAGGCTTCTCTACGCAATTGTAAAAATTGCGTTCATAACTGCGAAGATCACAGCTTCACTTGATTTCATATCCGCAGCTCATATATGATTCATTTCATATACCATTTCATCACAGAAACAACCCTACCTGTTTACAAATGCTAACATTAGGCCTAATTAGGCCTAAGGTTAGCTCTGATGGATGTTTAGGATACTTTCTGTATTGTTGAAACAATGACCTGTGTTTTGTACCTGCTCTTCCTTCAGTGCGTATGCATACTTTTGATGTTTTAATTTGAAGCAACTATTCTGAATTTGCAGCATGTCACTTGTGGGCCACCGTACCTCTGAGACCCTCTTCTGTATTACTGGATTGATACGCAGATCTGATATGAAACGCACTTATGCGTCGCCGGTGTAAAGCTGAGAAGAATGATATCTAACATTTTGGTTACCTAAAAATACTGCCTTCGGCTCTGATTGGCAAGAAAATGTGTACTGGATGTTCTAAGGAAATCACCCAGCTTAGAATAATCCATTCATTACTCGTGGCACAAGGTGAATTATCAATTTTTTTTATTAATTCAAGATGGTGCCCAATGTCTTTTTATTATTCCAGATTGGATTCTCCAACTCCTCGCCCCTGCTTTCTTCAAAATTACTCTATCCCCTGTATTTCCGAACAAATCCCTCAGAAAAGTTCTCCAACCTTGGTCGGATTGCAATTTTGCGGCGATTCAAATGGAAGAGAGTCGCCATCCTACAACAAAACAACGACGTGTTTACGGGAATCAGCAATTCTTTGGTTGATTTACTGGAGGCTGCTAACTTTTCTGTTCTCGCTTATGAGAGCTTTAAAGATCACCCAAGATTTGCCATAGAAAACCTTAAGGTAAAAGAGTGCACGCCTCAGTTCACTATGTCCAGATAAGATGCACGAACACATGTACAGTCATGTAAATGCCGTGTGTACATGTACATAGTCAATCTTAATTTCAGCGATAACCATGCTTTCAGTGACCCTACCCAGGATTTCAACAACCACAACATCCCGCCTCAAAAATCATCTGCTGGCAGAGACCTCCTTTTTCTCTTTTATTTGCTTTGCGGGAGCGCGGGAGGACAAGAGACATCTGCTCTTTTGCCGGAACTCGCTTTCATTTAACTGTCTTTCACGATCTTGGACGCATGCTCACTTTTATGTTTGCTGGCCGTAACTCAAAACCACTCTGTTCCACGCATTCCTATATAGTAGTTCTGCTATCCTCAAGTCGTACCGCATTCTTTCATGGCTATGTGACAGCGGTGCGTGTTCAACAAAGCCAGTTTGGACTCAGGGTAGAGACCTCTTTTCATGCCGTTCGTCATCGAAGCAATTCGAATAAAGAACGATTCGACACCAATATATTTTAAGCTTTTTTTCATTTTTATTCTGGTAATTTACTTTCGTGTAAACCTCAATATACCCTCACTATAAGCGTACTATACAGTCAACATGATCTTACTTTAAATCCGGCGTCAAGTTCGTCTAAAAAAACTAGGGCTAAGAGTAGAACGTTTTGTCAGCCCTGAAATACACAAACTCACAACATTAATGTTTACACTTCACAGTTTTCTCATGCTTTCCTGCACCACTGACAAATTATAAAAAAAAGTTTCAGTTGTTGTGCTTCAGTCCACTTAATGTAACTTTTTTAATTACTTTCTTTTTTCAGAAAAAGGATGCTCGCGTAATATTCGCGTTTTTCTATCCATATCAACATTACATCACCTTTTGCGAGGTAAATAACTGACCTGCGTTTCCTAAGTATTGAATTTGAAAGTCTGTTTCGAGAACACTATCAAAATAAGCGCTTATCTTATTATACGCGCATTTCAGGAGCTATTGATTGAAATAAAACGTCTTTGATATCTCACAGGCATACAAGCAGGGAATGTACGGACCCAAATACGTATGGATTTTAATTTCTGGTCGGAACCAAGCCAATTGGTGGAAACAGCAAAGTCATCTCGTTGACTGTACACCAGAGCAAGTCCGCAAAGGTCTTAGCAACAACATTGGAACGGGAGAATTAAAGCTTAGTCCACTTCCGGGACCAACCATTTGTGGCAAGGTATGCATCGATAAGTCCGATAAGATTTGACTGAAAAGAAGGTCAGCAAACAAGTTGCTGAATAAACCTTAACATAATAAAAATAAAGGAATAACGGAGAACCTCAAAAGCCAAATGAGCACATGGTCAGAGCTTATCCCCTCTCTGTCACAAGAAAGTGTCAAGACCAGGTATAATTCCATTCCAGTGCATCATGAGGATGTGATCATCAGCTATGGGTAGATAACTATTTTGTCAGTGAGGAGCGACTGAACTTACAGTTGAAGTCTTTCGCTAATAATGGAACTCTCTTCATCCTGAGTAGCACTTGATTGCAAAAAGGCCGCTCAAAAAACGAATTAGCAAATTTCTGCTTAGTACAATACTCGGAGTTAAGGATGCTTATGTTGACGCCCACCCATTGATTACTCATTGCATGGGCCATTTCCGAGTTGATGTCTGCCTCCTCTTCAAAGCGAGTCTAAGTGCGAAGTTTTTCTTATGAAAATTATTTTTCATTCCTATTTAAAGTAGAACTAATTACCATGACAAAAACTTCACACTTAGACTCCCTTTGAAGAGGAGGCAGACATGAACTCGGAAATGGCCCATTGAGTAATCATTACTATCGTACCCTATAATTCTGTTATATTCCTTTATTCGTCCACTTATTTTAATATCTATGTACGTATGCAACTTTTCTTTATAGCTTGTCTATTGTATAATCGCAAAATGTATTGTTAGGTTTCTTGTTATCATAGTGTCGTGTCTTGTAAGTTTACTTTCATGTACGCCATTGCATTACACGTTTCAATTAGCATTGCTATACGCTGGATATCTTAAGTTTTGAAAATAAACTTGAAAATGGGCTAAAACATCCGGCATCGTGGTCTCTGCGGCTGAAGTGTAAATCTGATTCGTAATGTTCGTAATTCTTAGGCAAAGGGTGTAAACCCATTCAAAAATTCCGTTAAAGGACCAACATATATGGGCCTAGGTGAGCGATTCTAAACTAGTAAATTAGACGTAATCCTAAAAAAACTTGATGTCTTTCTTAAGACTCCCCAGGAACTATACAACACCTACCGGAGGCGATTAAACGAGTCAGGGTATACAGAAAATACGTTTGCGTCGTTCGGATACGATGCTGCTTGGACATGCGCATTAACACTCGACGCTTCGATCCAAGAGCTTGAGAAACAGAACCTAAACTTGAGTGACTTCACTTACAGTCAAGCTAACATGAGCAAAATCTTTGTCAATACTATGAAAAGAATTTCATTCCGTGGTATGACGGTGAGTAACATCTATGGTGAGTGATCTTTCTTCCCATCCCCTTCCCCACCGAAAAATTACACCTTCGTTTAAAGAGATTTACTTTTGTTTCATTAACATAAGTGTTTTCCCTTAAGTGATCAGTAATCTTGTTTTTCTTCCGAAACAAAAGAAAACGTTTGCATGACAATAGAGCTTGCTTCCCCGGAGAATAAGTTAGGTACACCAACATGGCCTCGTTGGCGTCAAGTGAAAACACACTATACAGGGGTGGACGGAGGTTTTGTGATAGAGGGGGCCGCGAGATATACTGTGACCGGGGGGTATGGGCACGATAGCGTCCATCAGGACTGCGAACGGTGTACTTTTCTAAGGAGTTTCGGACACATGCTCCTCGGGGAAAATTTTCGAGACTGAAGTTCTCTGAGATGCAATCTAGTGTATTCTGGACGGTTAAATTTAGCAATTACCTGGATTCCATATTGAATATAAAACGCTGAAATATTTATTAAACTACAGGTGTGGTTGTGGTCAAAGAAGTAATTAACACTTTATGGTGCTAGGAGGGGCCGAAGCGATCGCGGCAAGAGCACAACCTCCCGCCAAAGGCGGTAACATTGTCTCCCTGAAAAATTGTCAAATCCAGTTTGTTTGAGACGGATATTTAGTGCATGCATTCTGGGAGATTTGGTCATTTGCGACTAAAAATGTACGCGTCAAACACAGATTCTAAGAAGATTTACATCAACAATTTCAGCAAAGGAAATGCATCCACCAATCAGAAGAGAATTTATAACTACATGTGATAATAATAAAAAGGCTGCCAACACTGTTAAATACACATAAGTGTAGAGCTAAATCGTAGAAAGGTGAGGCTAATGAAACCAACACATGATTCACTGTTACTCCGAGTTTCGTGCTTACGCACTCATCAGGCAGTATTTAATAAAGAAAATTCCTATCACTTAGTTTATATACAAGCGTGTGAGAAAAGCTATTGTTATTTGCATAATTACAATGGACGTGAAACTGGTCCCACGAGTCTCCTGTAGCTCAGTGGTAGTGCATCCGAACTAGTAATCGGACGGTCGTAGTTTCGGCTCCTTCAAAAAAGCACTCGGGATTTTCTCCGAGTATCCCCAGTCAACATGAAAAAATAAACCTCCTCGTTGAATTGTTTTGTTTTAATATTTAGGGCCACGTGAAATTTGACAGTAACAACGATCGAATATCAAAGCTAGAAGTGCGTCAAATACAAGGTGAGTATTGACTATAATGTCTTTTCTAAAGTATACATATACTAGACGTCGTTTTGTTTAAGGATTTTGATGCTCTTCGTTTTGGCGGGCTCTTAACTTTCGAATTTTTTAAACAAATATTAGATAAGTGCCTATTCGGCCTGAGAGAGTAAATATCAACGTTTCATCAACCAACTGTTTTATTATACTTTAATAGAATCCAAAAGTTCGGATATTCTAGAATTTTGCTTCCCGCTCAAGAAATTTGTGCTTATGGCAACACTGGACGAGATCTTACAGTACATGAGCTAATCGGTGGGGTTTAGTTTTTAAATCGGAACTCTAGGAACGTTAGAAACGCAATTTCTAAACTTAGATAATTAATGCTTTCCGTTATTCAGTCCCTTTTCTAATAAACGGTAAATTATAGATTACAGTCGTTGTAGCCATTAAATACAGGCTCAACGACTCGCTATTCAGTAACGAGCCACCTAGCAGCACCAAAATGAATACCTTGCTTCTTTTTTCTGACTGTCTAAGCATTCACACAGCCACTTTCAATCAACCCTTTGGCCTTGTATATTATTATCCAATAGACCAATTTCGATATTAAAATTCAGTCCTAAACAAAAGGCATCATCTCGAGGCTTAGGGAAATAAACTCATACAAATCCTTATATTTATTCCATCGAGATTGGTCTATTCGATACTGGACACAGATACAGAACATTTGCTTTGCGCGCTTTACTTTTATCAGGTGACACAGAGAGAAGGGTGGGGTTTTATGACATGGAAACTGGAAATTACGAAGACAATGGCGACGGCGATTACGTGTGGGAAGGTAAAACTAAAACACATGTTCATCTTCACTCATGATGAAACACATTTACCGTACTTTCTCGTCTGAACGCCGGACTCAGATTAAACTTCAGCCTCGAAAACAACGCCGGGTCAAGACTGCCCATACTTAAATAAACTCCTGGAGCATTTAATCGAGAAAAAACGGTAGATTCGATTTATAAAAGCGGTTTATTATGGAGAGCTTCGTTAACTTTAAACGAATAGTTTTATTTTAGAGGGACTGTGTCACGAAACTTTGTCAAATTTAACGACTTTGAAATGGCAAGCGAAAGAATGTTTCAACAAAACGGCAAATACAAAAGGAGGCAGGGATGGGCAAAACTGAAGAAGATTAAAATGGATTGCATTTGGGGTTTTTGAAAACTTTTAAGCGAAACGGTTTTTCAAAGTTTATCCTTGTGTGTAACTTAAATTATATATGGCCTAGACCTTTTATCGTCATGAAACTTTGATTTGTCTTGTTTAAAAGTAATTTCTAGGTTAACGTTAAGTTGCATAGCGAAAAGGGGCGAGTATAAGTGGTAAAAACTACACAAAATCAACTGTACTATCGTGACACAGAGCCTTTAACCAATCACGAAAGACGTGAATGATCAATGAAAACGCAACGAGACTTATAAAGTAAAGCAAAACGTGAAACCGTTGCAGGATCCCAATGGCATGACTTGGTGTTTCTTGGTCTTTCCTTCCCTCCGACCACCAAAATCTAGAGACAGCTTCTCTCACCAAGTATAGTCAACTTCGCAAATCAGTGTCTCCGATTGCGTGACATTAATAATAATAATTTATATTAATAGCAATCCAAAAACAATCATTAGTTCGAAAAGGATGGCTACAACTGGAGGTACAAGTTAATGGCTCTCAGTCAATGGTTGCTGACCCCTGCTAGGGGTAGGAAAACATGTTCGCCATCAAATCTTATTTCAATTTGCTCTTAATTCTGATTGGCTTAGGTTGTGGTGCCAGATTCTTTTAAAGCCAATCATCGAACGAATTAATGGAAAATCAAGGGCGGTGGCAAAATTACTTTCGACACTGAATTGAAAAGCGGTCTATCCCCTACTTTCTCAAATCCCATTACACACATCTTTATCCCCCAAAAGTTTTGCTTAATCGTAGTTTGCAATTTGAAATCGAAAACAATGCCTACTCATTTTTTTTTGTGCAAGGGGGGGGGGGGGGGGGAAGGAAGGTAAAAGAGGTGTATTATGAGATTTGAGAAAGAAGAGAATGCCTTATCCCTTAATTCGTATCAGCTTGGCGGACTAAATAGAGAGATTTAGCTTGCGTTTACGTAGAAAAGTCAAACTGCACGCTGTTGCTTCTAGTAAAGGGATAAACATTCTCTTTTATATTTTTCCAAGAGCGTTCGGTATCGAATCCTGCAATCCGATTGGTTCCTCGCGCGGTCCGAACTCTGCTCACAGGCATGACGCTCTGAGGGTCTTTGTCCTTGACCTTAAATTTCCATTGTTTTGACACCGAATCCGTGTTTATATAGAGTTAGTTTCAAAACAGATTTTTGTTAGACAAGAGGCTTGGAAACAAAATTCAAAGAAAGATATTTCTCTATGAAACGTTCAGTTTGTAGGTCGCTTACTGCATTTGCTATCAAGCGCGATGCGAGCCAACAATTCAGAGACCTCGTCAAGACCACGGTCACAGTTTTTCGTTACACGGACTTCCCAGCCGGCAAATGACATATATATCCTAGTTTGCTGCGCCCTTTCTAGAAGTTCCTTGATTGTCTGCAGCCAACACACAAGTTGATCCTGACGTCTGACGTCTGCCGTTTGTCGTGAACGCGTTGGTAAATTTCATCGATGTTTCAGTCACCAGTTGTGATACAAAGGCCTGGAACGTCTACCTGTTTAACAAAGATTTAAACCTTTTTCAGACCTGTTTGTTTTTGACCAAGAGCTTTCTTTCTTTTCAATGTCAAGGTGGAAAAATCCCTGTGGATGGCTTGTACATCGAGGAGAAGCGGGAGGGTGTCCACCCAATTTTGTTTTGGTCCGTATTCACTTTATCAACTCTTGGTGTGATTATGGCACTAACCTTTCTCATATTCAATGTTTACCATCAAAATGTCAGGTAAGACCTCCATTTGAACCTGAACCCAGTTTAATTTCATGTAGCTGCCACGGGTTAGGTCTGCAGTTGCAGTTAAATGTCCGAATTTGTAATCAATGATTCGGTTTCTGTTAGGAACCCTATGATTTCAGTTTTTCGATTATTTCAAGTCTCTTTCTTCCATAGCATGTTTCTCCCTTTCCCTAGTCGACATTCAAAAAAGCCACTCTTCAACTCGTTCCCCTATTTAGCAAATACAGTTTTATTTCTTTTTCAATGAAGCACCTTTTAACAATTGAGGGCATAAAAATCATCGTCGACGTCACTCAACTTCCTTTTTCTATTTTCTGTGTCGGTATCCAACCCCAGGGCCATTTATGAAGCTTTAACTAGTTGTTTTCTTCGCAGATATATCAAAATGTCCTCTCCCAATATGAACAACATAATTATCGTCGGTTGCATACTGGTGTATATCTCCGGTGTGCTATTCGGTTTGAACAAAGAGGACCAACGCACAAGTTGTCAGGTCAGTTGAGTATAGAAATAAAAGGCTGTCGAAGAAAAAGTGATTCCACGAATTAGGCTCGATAAATGGATGATTGAATTCTAAAAATCAATTTTGGAAAGAAAAATCGAATGAGAGACGCATAATAAGTCACGACGAATTATCTGTCGGTCATTTTATTCGTCAAGGCTCTAAACAGGACTGAGTGTGCGAGACGCAAAAATTCGTTTAGGGCGAACACAGGTTAAGAGAGTCTGCTCAATACGTGTAGAATAAGGATGGGCGCAAGAAGCACGGTAATATCTCTTCAGTGGAAAGCGGACGAAACAATCCTGCCGGTTGTGCCCGCCTTGGTGATAAACGAACGTAGCATACGTAAAATAAATGTTTGCCCAAGTTAATCCTTTCCAGCTATATGATGCGTTTCTGTAACAACGTTATTTGACTGAAAACACGGAATGCGGAGAGAGTAAATAACAAAAGAAGGATAAGACTTTGTCCAAGTGCTGATGTGTAAACAACAGCTTAAAATTAAGTCATGCTGATTTGAATGGGGTAGCATGGATGACACCTGATGTAGTGAGAGCAACTAAAAACCGTGGAGTGCTTTTATTTTCATTTGACGTCAAATGATGATGAATGCTAAATGATAAAATATTTTCCAATCGCAAGTAGTTTCAACAGATTTACAAACGGTGTATTAAGGTTTACGTTCTTGCTTGAACAGGGGTGCTTTTGGGTAATGCTCGTCGTTTTGAAAACAAGCACAATTCCTCAGCACTTCAAGAAGTTTATGACGTCAAAACCGTTAGCGAAATAGAGCTGATAAACACGCTTATGCGTATCACAACATAGTACCCGGGGTTCTCAAGGCTCTCACAACGAAAGGTATGATAATTTTATGCTACTCCGTAGAAACCAGTATTACTCCACGCTCTTGTTTAACATGATGGTTTTTACAATTTGAATTTTTATCACGTCAATTCAAGTGAGACTAGTCACTGGACTACTTGAAAACCACCAAGAGTTTTTACGATCTTACGACGTTCAAGCAATAGCCCATTTCCGAGTTGCTGCACGCCCCAGTTTCAAAGCGAGTCATGGTGCACAAACATTCAAATGGAAATGAGTTGCGTATTCTTATGCAAATCAAACTAATTTCCCCTTCAATAGTTGAGCACCAAGACTCACTTCGAAACCGAGACAAACAGCAACTCGGAAATAGCCCATTGATAAATGCAGTGCATTGTCCTTTCAAGGTTTCCTGATTGTGGTTCAAGCAACGCACTAACCAAAAAGTGACAAAAAAATTTCAGATTTATTTAATTTAAGAATTTTTAATTCATTAAATGAAACGAAACGAATTCATTTCATTTATCGAGTCGGGAACAAATGAGCCCAATAAATTGACCCGCTCCTTACTATGTAGCTTCAAACCTCAGTTGGTAGAGCATTGCACCGGCATCACAGAGGGTCATGGGTTCGAATCCGGCTGGAGCCACCTGAAGGTATCTGTAAAGCAACAATTGCTTAAATACGCCTTTTTCGATATCTTAAAATTCAGCTTGAAAGAGAGGTTTAGTGGGCAAAGACAAAGGAAAGTGGATGATACGTCTAGCTTTTAATGGAAGAGTTCATTGTTGAACACCAGCTCTTTTTCCTTCTTTCTTCTTTCAGGCAGAAATATGGATTGTAGTGATTGGATTTAGTTTGGGTTTTGGAGCTATGTTTAGCAAGACGTGGCGAGTGCATGTGATTTTCCTTAATTCCAACAGCACCAAGAGAGTAAGGCAATTACAGCACAAGAACTTCTCTTTAGTTTGATGTAAACTTAGTCCATTAAGTAAATGAACAAACTCCATTTTTTTAGTGGAAAAAGCTGGAACAATCATCATAAACGAAGAGATTTTATGTGTTTACAAAAATTATCAGGGGCTGCCATTTTGGATTTATCTTGGTCTATCTTGTCCTGTACGTGTAGGGAATGACGTCGTAAAATTCACAATGTCACTGAACTTTACATTGTGTGGGACTAGTTCGAATTCATGAAACTTGAAGTAATTGAAAGTCGAGTGTCTCCCCTACTTTACCATACCCTAACCCTCAAAGACCACATTAAAAAACAAGTGATTTATTCAGATGGTTCGCCGAAAAATTGTTTTCCAAAGGTTATCATTCGAGACCGTCAGCTCTATGGCATGGTTGGTTTCCTTCTCTTGATTGACTTCATTATTCTCCTAACGTGGCAGTTAGTCGATCCATTAACCAATCAAGCTCAGAACTTGGAACTGGAGGTATACACTGTTGCAATGTTTTCTTTACCAATTACCAACTGTATTTGTCCACGTCTGTCCCTTTTTGCCGATTTTTTTCATGGTCCAAACATCTTCACTAAACCTCGTTCCCTGTACCTTTCGTGTGGCTTTGACCAAAGCGAAGGGAAAGATCCTAGGAACGAGTTAAAGCTTCACTAAATTAAACAAAAAAATACCTTTGGAATAATAAGTTCTTTACTCACCACATTTTTAGAGTTGATACACCCATCTTTCTTTTTTTCTTTGTCAAAGCCTTAGGATTCGCTAATGAGGCCGATTATCAACCCAGTTGATATAAATGTTCTAGTTTTCTGACGTTATTTCTCATTTTGCTCAGATATCACCAGATTTTGACACCGCTATACAACTTTATGTAACCACTTGCACCAGCCAACATATAACAATTTGGCAGGGAACCATGTTCGGATATAAAGGTAAGAAGACACGAGTTAAACACCAAAGCAATTGGCAGGAACAGTTATCATATGAACACACATTTTATTACTTCTTGTTTATAGGATTGCTGCTGTTATTTGGAGCTTACCTCGCCTGGGAAACCCGTAAAGTTCACATTCCTGCCTTAAACGACAGCAAAATGATTGGTCTATCTGTTTACAACGTCATCATTCCTTGCGCACTCGTGATACCTATTTTGGGCCTCGTCCATGATAGACCAACCACCCAGTTCGCTTTAACGTCTTTCCTGACCATCTTCTGTACGACTTTAACCCTTTGCCTCGTGTTTGTACCAAAGGTAAGACAGAAAATGAAATTGTTCGATAATTTTAGCACGGAGTATGTGCCATTGTGTGTATGCGCTTGCACCATTCAGTATTGATAACACCGGCAGGTATCTGACAAGTTGAAGTAAATTAAATTCACTTGCATCAAAAGTTTAGATTTCTTATTTAAACATGACGTTAACAAGAGAACAAAATCATCTTTGGATAACCCAAAATTTTGAAGGCCTCAATAATAATAATAATAATAATAATAATAATAATAATAATAATAATGGGAACTGGGGTAGAACAGGTCGGTGCCTTAGCCTACCACGGGAATATGGACTCTCCCGCCCACCAGAGTCTTGGGTGGCACCTTTGGCAAGTTCCAACAACCCAAAAAGCCACCCGTGTTAGGGTTACAAAAACCTCATTTGATGAGAGAATGTCAAATATTGAATGAATGTCAAATATTGAATTTCACACTAACGCCGTCAACGGGACTGGAGCTTGTAGTGAAGGTGTCTCGTCCGGTACTGTGGATCAGCAGCGCAGGCCTGGTCATCATCCTGGCTTTTGAACGACGATAGAAGAGATTAGGATGGTCAAAGGAGGAAAACAAACGGCTGTTTGAATGTTACATCAGGAGTGAACCAGAGAGGCGAAGGTAAAGGAAAAGATTGCTAGACCTGTCGAAAGCCCGTAACATCAACAACGAACTAACAGAAGTCACCGAGCAGAGATTGGCTGATTATGAACACCAGATTAAGAAGAAGAAGTGGCTAGAGACTGTAGAGCAAGAGGAAATAGCCATACAAGTAAGACATGAACATCAGGAGATTGAAACTACAGAGCTCCACGCCACAGATACACCAGACTATGAACATCAGGAGACTGAAAGGACGAAGCTTCTTACCACAGATACACCAGACCATGCAACAACTTCTGATACCCAAGAAGAACACCAACGTGAAGAGGAACCCAGAGTTTTCACTGCTGGAGAATTACAGGAAGAGAGCAGCCCAGAACTGGAAGCCCTTTGCGACAGGATCCTAGAAATTATACAACTAGAAGAACAGAGAATAGGATTACCATCACTGACGTCATGCGAAAGAACGAAGCTGAAAGCAGAAGTTGGAAAAATCAATGAAGCCGTCAAAAGGTTTCAGACGCACAACATCATTGAACTGAATTATTTAATGTATGCAGCTAGATATGTTACTACAGAGAGAATTGGAATGATAAAAGGCAGGACAGGGAGACTATCTGAAGAGCCATTCTCAAGGAGAAGGATTAAGGGAATATCGAAACTTGGCGAAAGACCTGCATGAGAAAGATTGAGGAAATCCGAAGAGGAAACATGATACTGAAGCAAAGAGAGAGGAAAGGTTGAACAGAAAATATCATCTTGAGGAAAGGGGAACTTTGTATGTCTCAGGCATGTTGAAACAGAAGATCAAGGCAGGTTGAGTTAAGATCAAAAGATACGACGAGAGATGTCAACAGATCAAACAGAACCACCTGTTTAGAACCAAACAGACGCTGTTCTACAAAACACTAGATGGAAAGGAACGAGGAGAAACGGTGTTACCTGATCCCACAGAAGCAACCTCCTTCTGGATCAAGATCTAGTCGGAGGAAGTCGGACACGATGACAGAGCATCTTGGCTAGATGATGTAGAGGTGGAGTTCAGTACAACAGAGGTGTAAGAAGATATCAGCATCACTGTGGAGGATATTAGAAATGGAGTGAGCAAGATGGCAAACTGGAAGGCAGCCAGCCCTGATCTTTGTCAGGGGTTCTGGTTTAAGGATTGCACTCTAGGTTGCAAGAATGCTTGCAAGACTGCATATGTCAAGGGAATGTACCAGAGTGGATGGTCAGGGGAAAAACAGTTTTGATACAAAAGGATACAGCGAAGGGTGCCCAGGCCAGCAACTACCGCCCTATTGCCTGCGTACCCATGACGTGGAAGCTCTTGACAGGAGTTATGAGAGAGAAGTTATACCACCACTTGGAAAGGAATGGACTGCTAACAGATGAACAGAAGGGGTGCAGGAAGGGATCCCGAGGAACTAAAGATCAATTGCTTGTAGACAAGGAAATCCTGAAGAACTGCCGGAGAAGGTTGACAAACTTGTCATGACTTGGATAGACTGCAAGAAGGCATATGATATGGTGCTGTATTCATGGATCCTGAAATTCCTGGAGATGGGTGGGGCTGCCAAGAAATTGATCTCTATAATTAACAACAGCATGGTGAACTGGAAGACAGTATTGACATGAGGAGGAAATGCTCTCGGGCAGGTGGACATTAGCAGAGGAATTTTTCAAGGTGACTCCTTGTCACCACTACTGTTTATAGTGATCATGTTACCCTTGACCCTAGTCCTACGAAAAATGAGAGCTGGATACAAACTGGCAAAGGACATGAAGCCCATTAACCACCTACTATTCATGGATGATGTGAAGCTGTACGGAGTTAGCAAAGATCAACTAGACTCACTTGTTCAAGTAGTAAGGATCTTCTCGCAAGACATTAAGATTTCGTTTAGGCTAGATCAAAACTGAATGGAGGAAATTTGATCGATGTCATCAATACCTGGGCTGTAGGTGTAGTACGCTACAATGCGGGGATTGTGGACTGGACAATGGAGGAGGTAGCTGTTACAGGTTGAAATTAAATTCAGGTCCATTTAAATCAAACTAGGTAAATTTAAATCGAACTGGCTGAATTTAATTAACCTAGGTTATTTATCAACTGTTTGGAAAGGGATTTTCTTTATGGGGTGTGGTTGAAAAAAGAGGCACGGTTTTTTTTAGGGGGGTTGAAAACAAAACAAAAAACCAAAAAATCGCCTTTCTCTCCTCCTACTT
>NC_090885.1:27448911-27453911 GCF_036669925.1 Montipora capricornis
AACCACACACAAACGCGCACACCGTTCGCCGTAGACCCACTCTAAAAGACATTGAGCGTTTCCGAAATGGATCGCTCAGCGAACTTTACAAAAGGCCAATTTACCAGCGAATCTTTATGAGTGGACCTATTGAGAATCAAGCTGTAGCAAATGAGCGATCTGATGTTAATCGAAAGGGGCATCCAAGTAAAAATCGTAGTGCATTTAGACGTGATCGTGAACCCAGTAGAATACCAATCCGAACTCTACAACGTCCGAGGAACAAGAACAGAAAGGTTAGAGAACTTGCTTGCAAATGTATTCGTTCGAGTACACCCGAGTCTTCAAAAACGCGTTGTTTCATCAAGGTTGGAAAGCATCAGAATAAAACGAATTTCTCGTTTAGATGCTCTGGGACACTTCTTCAAGGGATAAAAAGAGTAAAACATCGAGATAAGCGATATTCATCATTGTTTTATTGTAACAGAGTGGTGTGTCTTTACCAGAGTCAAACCCATGTAGCGAATTATTGTAATTTAAGTTGAGAACAGATATAAAAAAGAACCCTGGTCCCTGGTCCCCCAATGTACGTTGACCCCAGCAAAACAATAGCAGCACCATATAGCCAAGGTAATGAGTTGGTATAGCGAAGATTTCGTTGACGTCACCTATTGTTATTAATATGCAAACCAGAGCCTCATTGGCTGTCGAAACAAAGGGTGTTTTGTTTCTGTGGTTGGCACATTTGAATAACAAAAGCGATGTTTGTAAACAGATATCTTCCCTATTTGGACAAAATGCAGGACAACACTGATATCTCAAAACTAGACCAATTTTATGTTAACAGTGGGATGTACTGGTGTGGCTATCTATTGCAATGGCAATATGGGATTTTAAATATTTGATTCTCATGCAAGGGAGTTATACGGTAGAGGCCATCCTCTAGGTACATGTGTGCTTCTCGAAGTATCGTGGCTTGATAGCTTAGCATGTTATTTTCAGAGAGATGTATTTGAGGTGGAAGGGGTACCCATTGTGTTGTTTTTTTTTTTATTTCTGACAATTTAGACGACTTACACTTAAACCATGAAACAACTAAATAAGTAAGCAAGACAAACAATAGCAAAACATCATATTTCAGAATTCATGATTTCGCTGAACCAATGGGAGAATATTTCAGATCACGAAGAACTTCACTACACCATCCAGATCCTTAATCCACGAGTTACTTCGACATTGACGGGTTGTTTAGATTCTAAGGAGCTATTTTACAAAGTTTTCCTCACATTGAAGTTTATACGACTTTGAATGCAATACATGTAATAAAATGTAACAGTGCTTACGTCTTTATAACTAGTGCCTGGGTGCACGTAACTATGCTTCTAGTTTATATTTTGATTACTGAGGACTTACAGCGATCACCAGTCACACGCGCCCCTCAACGACATTTTTAAAATTTTCCGAAACTGAATTTGGGTGGACGTCAATCAAATCTTTCCATGTCGCATTCGACTGCCGTCAAGTGAACAGGGCTATATTGTCATGGAAACATTTGATTCACGCCGACCCAAATTCAGTTTCGAAGAATCAAAACCGGTGTAAAACTTCCTAGACCTAATGGGCTTCCTCAATGTTGTACCAAGATTGTGCTGGCATAATTTTTGGCATATCGTAATTTGAGCAAAACTGGCATAATTTTTGCCATTTAAAAAAATTAGCTCTGCTAGCATAATTCGCATATTTTGATAATTATCGGATCATTTTTGATCCTATTCTTTAATCATTTTTGATCTCAAGTCCGAAGCATTTGCTGACGTTATTCGATGATTAGTAGCATTTGCAGTTTACTGATCCCGGGGACTGGGGTGCACCGGAAGCAGAAGTCACATTTTAAGCCATGTCGGTCCCAGTACAGGCAAGGTAGGTTAGGCAAGGCTACAAAATGGCGTTGGCCATGCCCAACCTCGTTCCCAGGGTCTTCTCGGCTTTCAATATGGCGGCGGGTCTTGAGAAGACCCTGGTACACAGTGAACTAAAAAGGTCGCTGATTGGCGCTTTTCTCACATGAACTCTAATTGGTTTAATGTCAAAAGAAAGATGGCGGACTAGTGAGGAGAGCCAGAAGAAGAAAAGAATTCGTGTTTAAATCATTTTCAAAATTGTAGCTGTTCCGTAAGAAGCAGCCGCAAATTAACAAGCATAACAGTCAAAAATAGTTCGCCGTTTTTTCACGTTGCACGGTGATCTACATCAGGCCTCGATTCCAATTAAAGCTACGTTGGCTTTTCACGACCTCTGGCATAGCGATCGCTCTATATATAGAAGGATATAATGGTGTTTGAAAGACGTAAGGGTAATTAAGTGATTTTATTTCGTACGTACCTTTACGTTTTGGTTCATTTTGGCGCCTCACAATTGTAATTCCCTGACGCGAGTATTGTTACTGTTGTTCAATGTTTTCACCATGGCAGATTGTGTTACAAATTGTAAAATTGTTCAACGGGGTTCATAGACTATTGATGTGGTTGATTTATCAGTTGTATGTGGCGCTGTTTACTCGTGTGAGAGCTGCAATAAAGGCGGGTCTGTTAAATACAGGTCACATTCCACAGGTCAAGACTAGAGGTCGCTGCTCCAATAATCAACAACTAAGCCAAAAGTTTCCCCGAGACCTGAAGCAACATTTTTGTTGAGTGATTAACGCAAGCAGACACTTTTGGTGTTTTTTATTTGTCTGCACCACGGTGACATGTACACTCACCTGTGGAATGTGGCCTGTGTTTTATTTTAATAGACCTGCAGCTGCGGTAATCCATATTCTTTCCCATCCCTTCCACACTCTTCAGCTAGTGGTGCACAGAGAGATCTAGCTCGATCGGTTTTCATCATTGCCTTTTACTTTAATTTCATTGATAAAAAATGTTAATCTCCTCACCCCAAACAAAGTGCACATCACCTCGTAATTTTCCAAGAGGGTTATTTAAGATTGTGAAGTCTTAACAACAAATAATATTCTTGAAAATAATTGTAAGGCCTTTCGTTATAGTCTTATTGACCCGTCAATTCGCTAACGACTTCCATTTTTGCTTCTTCTGATTTAAATATAAATATTAAACAGTATTCTTTAATTTCGTACACCACTTTTTTAGCATCACACTCCTGTGACTTTTCTTGTACTCCAATAACTTTTATTCGTTTTCAAAACATGCTTTGAAAATATTCTCTAGCATTGCTCAAGTTGTGGCATTTATGATTACTTTCTGAAGATATGGTACATCGAGTGATTTGGGGGAAGATTGCAGACTGGACAGGGGGATTGGGACATAAAATTGAAGGTGACAAAGCACAAAAAATTTGCAACTTCACCAGCAACAAGAAACTATTTCACAAAAAGAAATAGTGTTTTGTTTCTGGAATGGTAAGGGCAGGAGAAAAGATAAAATACTGTGGTGTGGGTCACTTGGTCGATCATATATATTTCGCTTCGTCTACTGAAACTCTCAACAAAGAAGGACAAAAATGTGGACGCAAACTCTCTGAATGGTTAGAAGCCTGTCAAGGAATATTAACCATTAAAGAGAAGAACATAATGATCCTTGTCTACAAATACCTAATTTTCCTTCAAATGCCACAGCATAAAATTTCAAATTCCGTTTTCTGTGAATCTTCCATTAAATTTACTTGTGTTACATGTGAACCTAGGAAGTTACCAGTACTAGCTTTAAATAACTGGTTCCTGGAAAACCCAATTTACTACTACAACTCACCAGTGCGAAGATTGTTTACATTACGTATTATCATGAAGAGAGAGAGCTTTGGATTTTTCAACAATATATCCCCTTAATGTAACCCAAAATCCTTCAGATAGTAAAAACTTCATATTTATGACCCATGTCCTTCACTTACGTGTTTGTCAGCATTATAATTTGCTATACTTCATGTTTACATGTTTACAAGTTTGTTTTTTCGTTTCAGAGATGTTTAGATGTTTAATTACAAACTCTGTTTTGAATGGCCACTCTACCTCATAATTTGGGTAAATAGTTCACCCTGAATTCTAAATAGATACAATTCGTTTCTGAGTAAATTAAACGAAACAAAAATGTAGTTTAAGGAATGGAGGCAAATAAAACAAACCGTGCCATTATCACTGCCTCCAAAACAGCAGATTAAAAGCCAGTTTGATAAAACAGCAAAGATCCATCTCTAACCCTGGGCTCATTCGACAAGAACTGCTAAAGATGATGAGATGCTGGATAAAATCACGATACAACAATCAAATGGTTTCACTCTGAAAATGAAGTACGACAGCTATGTGGTAAAATACTTCCTTTTAGGGAAATAGCTTTGGGTTAATGTATACTGGGGAAAGTCGTTGTCAGAAGGCTCATATACACCGATAAGAAATCAGATAATCATTCAAGTGTATGAAAAATTAATGATAATTAGGTATAATTGATTGAAAATAAACATGCAATATAAACTATACATTACGGAAGACAGCGAGCACACCTCCGTGACTAAATAGCTAGAACCCTGGCTTTCATTAACCTTAGCTCACTAGATTTTACGGTAATCATATGTCTGTGATGTTACGGGTGAAACTGCTGTGTGCAATGGCTGTTTCCAAACTGTTTAAGAATCACAGCGCAGCTCTGAGAAATAATAGCCGTCTATTAAAATTGCATTGGTTTAAAATAACATGAAATGAAAAGAAAAGCAAGATTTCTCTGTCATCAACCGCATTCTCGTTGCTCGTGCATTCATCCATCCGTATTTTTGGTTTCTTACATGAAATTTTACAGCTTTGGGTTCCCCTTGCGTACTCCATTTTGTTTCTTGGCAGTTGTCGTACCCAGATTTCTCTCACCTTATTCCTTGCCGCCATTTTGAAAAAAATTGCATATTTGTCCGAGCAACCCTAAAATCAGGAATCCGGAATCCGGAATCACAGTACAATACAGAGAGTAAACACTATCCTAAACATTCATAAAAGCTAACCTTAGGCCTAAACAGGCCTA
>NC_090885.1:27461411-27466411 GCF_036669925.1 Montipora capricornis
CGCACCTGCTACTGTCCTCTCACAAGAATCCAAACATGTAAGACATTACAACAAGGAAAAATAAAGAAAATATAATAACCAACTCACAGTAGTAATCGACTGGTCATTGTATACACAGTATGGGAGCAATGTGACTGGAATTATTTGAAAACTAAACCTAGTCAAGAAATATGATATAATATTAGTAACAGTAGCTCGTCCATTAATGCATCCCCTTGCACTTAATTCCTCATTTCTTTCCCCAAAAGACAGATAATGATAATTCGCAGTATTGCACAAAAAGATTGCTATCATGAAATGAAGCCACTTTAGGACCATCGAGTGAAATGTTGAATGAGGATGAATACTTTCTCCAGCAATTGTCTTTGAGTTTCAATGCAAAAGCATATTCGGCAAGGCCACGTTGCTTTAAAGCGCCAGGTGGTTTAGAGTGAATGTGTCTTAAACCACGATCATTAAGAAATATTAAGACTGGTGTCTATGACATCATTTCACTCAGTTGAGACGGCAATTACTTTAACTGGAAAAATACGCATTAAAAGCCATCTGGTAGCACACGAAGGGTACAAGTACAAAAGAGAAGAGTCGATCAGTCAGTCAGTCATTATTCTTCGAAAGTTAGACTGAACACAGCCGCTTTTACTCAAAAGATGCGACACGGAAAAACCATGTTCTTTTTCAGATACGTAAGTTACCTTCTCCTAAGGGACTTGCCCGTATTCCTAATTGTAGGTTACTGAAATCGTCTTGATAGGACTTTGCCTGGATCGAAGCATTGATCCAGTTAGAATGAGACAGCGCGTGTTGAGGTGCAAACTCACATGAAGTACATTGGCAGTACTCATCAATTACACGTAGAAGAGCTCCTGATTTTCGTTACATGTATGCTTAATTTTGCGTTTGACACACTGACATCTAGATCAATTTGATAGGTGGAGGGAGTGGTTTAAAGCAGTTCCGAAAAATCCCACATTGTCCACACCAATCATAAGAAACCCCCAACTCGACCATGTGCTTGCTAACATGCTTGCGCCATTTGTTCCACAATCCAAACTAGCCGGCTATCACAATATTTCCCCTTCCTTTCCCGCTGACTGATTGGTTCAGCCTTTCACCAAACCGCAGGAGGTCCGTTTTGGAATTTGGAATCCAGCTGCGCATGCTATCGAGATGAACTGTCAGGTTCTTAAAGTAACTGAAGGGGAATACTGCTTCATTAATCAAATCGGGAATTTATCAGGCCTTCCTTTTTTGTAATTTGTTTAGTTTTTAGTAGTGTGGTCTAGCATATCCATCAGAATAACTTTACAGAGAACATGCGCCGTATAACTGTTGTAACATCATAATTACTTTCTTGTTCCAAATTTAGGTGACAATTTTTGTTCTTTGCACTCCGTTTTCTTTGGCAAAAGAAGGAGAAAAGTACACGGAATCATCGCTGTCGGGTTTAGCGGATGACGTGCATTTGCAAGCTGTCGGTGATCAACCAGAAGAGAAACGCAAAGAAACATCTCCCAAATCAGCGTTTCATGTTCTGAAAGATCAGTACGCCGCAGGAAAATTTAGGGACGGTTCAATCAGTTCGGTATCTGACAAATTCAAAACGATGGTGCAGAGAAGTCAGAATGGATGCGTTGAAAGAAAGGAATGGAAATCTGATAGTTGTAATGGTTCGGGTGTGCTAGTTCACTTTTGTCGTGATAGAAGCTTGGTTCATTGTCAGTCAGCTATTCCATGCCATGGGTATAGAAAATGTGTACCTATTAAGACATATTTCACATCATGTAATCGCAGCTTTGTAACAGGTTGTAAATGCGACGATACGTGCGGATAAAATAACGCTTCACGTGCATAATACACGAAATAAGATGTAAACGTCAAGTTATTAAAATAAAAGTACTTCGTCAAGGCGACGATTAAAAATTTGATCTGGCCGTTCGGATAATAGATTTAAGGCTAGTGCGTTTTCTAAGAACCTCCACCCTCTCCCCCCACCCCTCATTAACCCAACCCACCAATGCAACTTAAAGAGACAAATTCGCCTAACGAGTCACGTTACTTGAATTGGGTGTTTACATCTATCCAAGATGGCCTCTGCGTGCATATGCTGTGTGCACCATGTTCGTTGTTGCTGCTGTGCTCTTGCAAATGGAACCAGTAGTTGGTCAAAATCTTTGAGGAATTTTCCAAAAATCGACTGTGGCTCTTGCTTAGACTGGTTAAATCGCGGAGGAAAAAAGAAACGCCGTGGAGAAAAGCCACAAGTTCTTTCTCTAGGTGTATCTTTTGACATTTACACCGCCGAAGAATATAGAGATTTTTACGTGAAAGCTCCTTGTTATCGATCTCTCAAAAAGAGTAACGAACCACATCTCTTGGTAGTAATCTTAAAGGAAATAGAAGATAATCAAGCAGCGGTTCATCGAGCTCACTGTTCGTATGAAGGAGGAAGTGTGAGGCAATGTAATCATAAATTTGCGTTGCTTTTTCAATTGGATGATCATTTGTGTTTATAAATCAAGGATACGCCAAGCGATGTTATTTGCACAAGAGTAGTATACTAAGTGGGGGTTCTGCGGCGGGTGGATCAGTGGATAATGTGGATCGAGCAATTCGATCCACATCTTTCGCCCCTAACCCTTAACCCCAATCCTTCCCCCAAACGGGTTAAAAAGCTATTTTTCAACTTTTCGCCTTTCCTCACATGATGTTACTGCGTTAGAGTTGTCGTAAACCCAATAACACTTTTCTTTTCTATGAGACGTCAATTAAATATTTAATAACTTCAACGGGACTGATACACTTGATTGCGCACATACTAAGAGTCCTTATTGTTTTCGATGAGAATATAATGGTTTAATAACTTGAACGGGATCGTCACAATTGATTGCACATATACAAACTGCACAATGAGCTATGTCCACACGCCTGAACATGCCAATTGACGTCGCAATAACAACTATTTTCAGCCAGTTAAATTAGCAATTAAAACAAGATAAATTAGGGAAACATTCGTTCATTTCAACGCGAGTGCTAGCAGAGTGTGGATCAAAGAAGAACTCTTCCTTCGTAAAATGGCTATCATCTCTGAAATTTGTGAGAAAGGCGGCACAAGAGGACGATTCATGGCGACTTTTCTTTTACTTCTGAACGGTGTGGCGATGCCTTTAATCGAAAAGATGCATTGAAGCGCCACATGAAGAAACCTTCTCAAGAGAGAACTCACCAATGTCATTCTTTTTCTCGAAAGTTCTATCGCCATGATAAGTGTTTGGAACACCAGAAGGTATGCGAGTTTGAGAAGTTTGAGGAACGTCGAGACGGCGGCAAGCGAAAATATCTCGAAGGAGAGGAAAATGGAGAGCAGAGAGCAAAACAATCGAGATGGGATGACGCAACGGTCAATACGACTACGGAGGGGAATAATGTACACTCGGGCGAAGATACTGGTTGTTCTGAGAATCCTTGCGCTTTGACGACCGCAATGAAAGACTCCCTGAAAAGCTTCAAGTTAAAGCCTCGAACTCAAGAGAAACACGACTTCAGGATGTTATTACACCTTTAGAAAAAGTCACTGGTCAATCGCCTAAGCCAAGAACTAACAACGAAGAGAGGACTCAGGTGGTTCGTGAGTGTTCAAGTTAAGTTAATCAAACCGAAAGCAGATGTTTCTGACGAGATCTCAGAACCTCATTTTCGCAGTTTTTGCATGACAACCGTGAACGATTACCATGAAGATGAAAAACAGCTCGACGAAGCAAGCCAGAAGATTTTAAGAAACGGTCCAGATAAGAACGGTAGCAACAACGGCAACGAACATGTTGGCATTCAATTGGTATGCAAAAAGGTGATAACTTTTCTGTAGTCTGTACTTACTTCTGATTGGCTTAAACAGCAAAAGCTAACAAAACTTCATAAAAGCAGTATTATATTCATCCTTACTTTCCAACCATCTTCCATCTTTCATCTGGTCTCAGTTTAAATAAATTCCACAGAAATCGTATGTGGGGAACATGTAAAATTGTAAACGTTTCTTGGCTTTTGTTTTGATCAACTCTTGTGATTGGTCAAAATCTTTTAACACAAAAAAGCGCCCTTTCAAAGTGGGCTGTAAATGAATTTTATTGCGTTAACGGCTTTCCTGTAGGTTTATGCATTCTCTGTGTAAAAATGATAACATTCCTATGTGGGGAAAGCCCCGTTGCCGCATAACAAAGGAAATTGCTATCCATCTTACACGGATCATTACTTAAGTGCTTTCTCAACGTATCGGAAGGATGGAAGTGATTGGACACTATCACAAATCCTGCACCTCGATTTGAAAGTAACTCAGTACAAACCATTGAAAGTTTCTAGTCATTTGCCTTTACCCAAAAAATTATCATTAACGTTGAAAACGAGGATAGCAAGTGCTTCATGTGGAGCGTTTTGGCGGCTTTACATCCCATCCAACGCAAAGCTAACCCAGAGCGAATTCATCATTACCGACTCTACGCGAATGAAGTCACCACGGATAGTATTGAGTGTCCTGTAACTGTCAGCAAGATCCCAAAGTTTGAGAAGCAAAACAAGATTGCCATCAACATGTTTGGATTTGAAGGAGGAGATTTGTTCCCCGTGTACCTCACCAAAGAACGCGAGTTTCCCGTGCAAGTCAACTTGCTGTTGTTTTCCAAAGGGGAGAAACGTCATTACTGCCTCATCAAAAATCTCAACCGACTTCTTTCCAGTCAAACAAGGCACAAAGCTCAAATGTAGTACTGCCCTTATTGTCTTCACGGCTTTGTGCGGGAATAGCTACTTGAAGACCACAAGCCACTGTGTAGTCAGCATGGACCTCAGAGAATAGAGCTGCCCAATGAGGATAACATGTTTCTCCAGTTTAAGGATTTCCAAAAAAAGGCTACGAGTTCCCTTTGTTATTTACGCTGATTTCGAGAGCCTGACCACAACAATTCAGTCCGCCTGGGTTGCTCAGGGGCAAATTAATATGTATTTGC
>NC_090885.1:27476411-27491411 GCF_036669925.1 Montipora capricornis
AATCAACTACGATCTTTTCCGTAAATTGTCATACATGTCAAGGAGAATGCCGGAAGATTTCTGAACTTTAAGCTGATCATGAAGGAAACAGGAAGGGTAGATAATAGCTGAAAACACGTTTGCTGCATGAACACGTAGGCTAAGCATTTTTCCATTAAATCTTGGGGGAGAAATACGCCACGCGCGACTCACACGATGCAAGCCATACTGATCTAAGAGACGGACCAGATGGCTCCGAGCCTGTAAAGTGAAGTTATAAGTCTCTCCCCTCGGGGCTTTTCAGCACTAATTTACATATATATATATATTTTTTTTTTTTATGGGGGACATTGGCCAAACTGCTTGTTACGCAGTTTACAATTTATTTAGGAAGTGAAAGATGCCCCCGACCAGATTAGGTCAGACCACAACACCGAGGACAACGTTGACTTCCCTACTCTTTTCGAGAAGTGCGTGGGTTCTTTAACGTCCCATACCATTTGGTTTCCAACAAGGGCTATGAGACGGGACCTCCGGTTTAAAGTCCTTATCCGAGACTTGAAAGTGTAACCATTTGCGGCTGTAATTACAAAGGCAGCACTTCCTCCTCAGTTATTTTAAGACCCTGAGTGTTGGTCCGGCCTGGGTCAAACTCTCGACCTCCCGCATGAAAGCCCGATGTACAACCAACTGAGCCACCGGTGCGCGGTAATGCGTGTACGTGTGCATGTAATGATGAGACACTTGTTATTACAGCATTGATTGCAAAATTAAACTACTCCTTTTCCAGCCAATGAAAGTCCGCCCTTGGCACGATTTCAAGCCCTTTCTGTCAAGACATGCAAATTAAGTTATTTTCTCCACTGGTAAAGGCATGCGCAAGTAAAGCCGCTATTGTAACCTGGCCTTTGGTCCAACAAAAGCCTTTGGTCTGGCTAACAATGTTATCGACAGTAGAATAAGTAAGAGCGTAGCAATCAAACTGACAAGTTCCTTTTGTATCTTATAGCAAATTAGCGCTCAATCCATACTGTCGTCCTGGTTAACTTTCAGACATTGAATCAAATGCAACGTGACCTTTCGTGGCCTTTTCCTTAGTTTCCTCAAGTCTCTCGCATAAAGGTCAGATGATGTTTAAATGAATCATGGGAAAAGCATCATTTATTCCATCAGGCTATATGTTTTTCTCGAAATTAGTCTTAGGCGTCCAACGTTTCTGTTATTAAGAAATTTCTACCTTTGAACGAAATTCCTTTAATTTCGAAGGGCTTAATGACCTTCATCACAGAAAGCACTATCGTTGTTTATGATGTGCGAGCTACTACTTTATCTAAAAATATGTAGATTTAGCCAAGCCTAAAAGCGGAGTTCCCGATCATCGTGCATTCTTAATTCGCTATAAATTCAATATTATCATGAATTTAGAAGACTGAAAGCTTGATATGGATCATCATATGTTTTTTAAAAGACAACCAAAGTGTTTTGGACTCGAACCTGAGAAGAACTCGAACCTGGGAAAGTTCAACTTTATTAACCCGTCACATAACCACTTGACCACCACACCGCTAGCAGCGCAGGGAAAATATTTTAAATACTATTAGTTTTATAATGCTGTATTATCACTTGGCAAAAAACAATATTAAACACTGCAAAAGGTTAGTTGCCATACTTCACGACAAAGGTAACCATTTTAAAATGAAAGCTTAGGCCTAAATTATTAATCTAGCTTAGGTCTTTGAAGTTTTGGAAAGGACATGAGGGCTTGACGATGAATATTCCATACCATTTTCAGATTTAGTTTCACAGTGCGGAAATTACGTACAAAACGAGTTGCCATGCATGATCGCCAAGTCATTAAACTCGCTTAAGTCTATCCTAAGATGATATCGATGCCGTAACTGTCGGCGCCGATCTTACGTAATTTAACTCACCATCGACATCAACGAATATAACATTTGAATTTTTAATCATTACAGTGCAGTGTTGGCGAAGCAGTACGGAGATCGGTGGAGTACATTTCATATATTTAGGCTTCTCTACGCAATTGTAAAAATTGCGTTCGTAACTGCGAAGATCATAGCTTCACTTGATTTCATATCCGCAGTTCATATATGATTCATTTCATATACCATTTAATCATTGATTCATTCCTAACGGGACCATTAGAACCCACAAATGACCAGCTCCCAACGTCAGTGGCTTCATAGCTCAGTTGATTAGAGCGTCGCACCGTAATCGCGAGGTCACGGGTTCAAACCCCGTTGAAGTCCTAAATTTTTCAGGCTTCTCTATGCAATTGTAAAAATTGCGTTCATAACTGCGAAGATCATAGCTTCACTTGATTTCATATCCGCAGTTCATATATGATTCATTTCATATACCATTTCATCACAGAAACAACCCTAACTGTTTACAAATGCTAACATTAGGCCTAATTAGGCCTAAGGTTAGCTCTGATGGATGTTTAGGATACTTTCTGTATTGTTGAAACAATGACCTGTGTTTTGTACCTGCCCCTTCCTTCAGTGCGTATGCATACTTTTGATGTATTAATTTGAAGCAACTATTCTGAATTTGCAGCATGTCACTTGTGGGCCACCGTACCTCTGAGACCCTCTTCCGTATTACTGAATTGATACGCAGATCAGATATGAAACGCACTTATGCGTCGCCGGTGTAAGGCTGAGAAGAATGATACCTAACATTTTGGTTACTTAAAAATACTGCCTTCTGCTCTGATTGGCAAGAAAATGTGTACTGGATATTCTAAGGAAACTACCCAGCTTAGAATAATCCATTCATTACTCGTGGCACAACGTGAATTATCAATTTTTTTTCATTAATTCAAGATGGTGCCCAATGTCTTTTTATTATTCCAGATTGGATTCTCCAACTCCTCGCCCCTGCTTTCTTCAAAATTACTCTATCCCCTGTATTTCCGAACGAATCCCTCAGAAACGTTCTCCAACCTTGGTCGGATTGCAATTTTGCGGCGATTCAAATGGAAGAGAGTCGCCATCCTACAACAAAACAACGACGTGTTTACGGGAATCAGCAATTCTTTGGTTGATTTACTGGAGGCTGCTCACTTTTCTGCTCTCGCTTATGAGAGCTTTAAAGATCACCCAAGATTTGCCATAGAAAACCTTAAGGTAAAAGAGTGCATGCCTCAGTTCACTATGTCCAGATAAGATGCACAAACACATGTACAATCATGTAAATGCCGTGTGTACATGTACATTGTCAATCTTAATTTCAGCGATAACCATGCTTTCAGTGACCCTACCCAGGATTTCAACAACCACAACATCCCGCCTCAAAAATCATCTGCTGGCAGAGACCTCCTTTTTCTCTTTTATTTGCTTTGCGGGAGCGCGGGAGGACAAGAGACATCTGCTCTTTTGCCGGAACTCGCTTTGATTTAACTGTCGTCCACGATCTTGGACGCATGCTCACTTTTATGTTTGCTGGCCGTAACTCAAAACCACTCTGTTCCACGCATTCCTATATAGTAGTTCTGCTATCTTCAAGTCGTACCGCATTCTTTCATGGCTATGTGACAGCGGTGCGTGTTCAACAAAGCCAGTTTGGACTCAGGGTAGAGACCTCTTTTCATGCCGTTCGTCATCGAAGCAATTCGCATAAAGAACGATTCGACACCAATATATTTTAAGCTTTTTTTCATTTTTATTCTGGTAATTTACTTTCGTGTAAACCTCAATATACCCTCACTATAAGCGTACTATACAGTCAACATGATCTTACTTTAAATCCGGCGTCAAGTTCGTCTAAAAAAACTAGGGCTAAGAGTAGAACGTTTTTTTCAGTCCTGAAATACACAAACTCACAACATTAATGTTTACACTTCACAGTTTTCTCATGCTTTCCTACACCACTGACAAATTATAAAAAAAAGTTTCAGTTGTTGTGCTTCAGTCCACTTAATGTAACTTTTTTAATTACTTTCTTTTTTCAGAAAAAGGATGCTCGCGTAATATTCGCGTTTTTCTATCCATATCAACATTACATCACCTTTTGCGAGGTAAATAACTGACCTGCGTTTCCTAAGTATTGAATTTGAAAGTCTGTTTCGAGAACACTATCAAAATAAGCGCTTATCTTATTATACGCGCATTTCAGGAGCTATTGATTGAAATAAAACGTCTTTGATATCTCACAGGCATATAAGCAGGGAATGTACGGACCCAAATACGTATGGATTTTAATTTCTGGTCGGAACCAAGCCAATTGGTGGAAACAGCAAAGTCATCTCGTTGACTGTACACCAGAGCAAGTCCGCAAAGGTCTTAGCAACAACATTGGAACGGGAGAATTAAAGCTTAGTCCACTTCCGGGACCAACCATTTGTGGCAAGGTATGCATCGATAAGTCCGATAAGATTTGACTGAAAAGAAGGTCATCAAACAAGTTGCTGAATAAACCTTAATATAATAAAAATAAAGGAATAACGGAGAACCTCAAAAGCCAAATGAGCACATGGTCAGAGCTTATCCCCTCTCTGTCACAAGAAAGTGTCAAGACGAGGTATAATTCCATTCCAGTGCATCATGAGGATGTGATCATCAGCTATGGGTAGATAACTATTATGTCAGTGAGGAGCGACTGAACTTACAGTTGAAGTCTTTTGCTGATAATGGAACTCTCTTCATCCCGAGTGGCACTTGATTGCAAAAAGGCCGCTCAAAAAACGAATTAGCAAATTTCTGCTTAGTACAATACTCGGAGTTAAGGATGCTTATGTTGACGCCCACCCATTGATTACTCATTGCATGGGCCATTTCCGAGTTGATGTCTGCCTCCTCTTCAAAGCGAGTCTAAGTGCGAAGTTTTTCTTATGAAAATTATTTTTCATACCTATTTAAAGTAGAACTAATTACCATCACAAAAACTTCACACTTAGACTCCCTTTGAAGAGGAGGCAGACATGAACTCGGAAATGGCCCATTGAGTAATCATTACTATCGTACCCTATAATTCTGTTATATTCCTTTATTCGTCCACTTATTTTAATATTTATGTACGTATGCAACTTTTCTTTATAGCTTGTCTATTGTATAATCGCAAAATGTATTGTTAGGTTTCTTGTTATCGTAGTGTCGTGTCTTGTAAGTTTACTTTCATGTACGCCATTGCATTACACGTTTCAATTAGCATTGCTATACGCTGGATATCTTAAGTTTTGAAAATAAACTTGAAAATAAGCATCTCATCGTGGTCTCTGCGGCTGAAGTGTAAATCTGATTCGTAATGTTCGTAATTCTTAGGCAAAGGGTGTAAACCCATTCATAAATTCCGCTAAAGGACCAACATATATGGGCCTAGGTGAGCGATTCTAAACTAGTAAATTAGACGTAATCCTAAAAAAGCTTGATGTCTTTCTTAAGACTCCCCAGGAACTATACAACACCTACCGGAGGCGATTATACGAGTCAGGGTATACAGAAAATACGTTTGCGTCGTTCGGATACGATGCTGCTTGGACATGCGCATTAACACTCGACGCTTCGATCCAAGAGCTTGAGAAACAGAACCTAAACTTGAGTGACTTCACTTACAGTCAAGCTAACATGAGCAAAATCTTTGTCAATACTATGAAAAGAATTTCATTCCGTGGTATGACGGTGAGTAACATCTATGGTGAGTGATCTTTCTTCCCATCCCCTTCCCCACCGAAAAATTACACCTTCGTTTAAAGAGATTTACTTTTGTTTCATTAACATAAGTGTTTTCCCTTAAGTGATCAGTAATCTTGTTTTTCCTCCGAAACAAAAGAAAACGTTTGCATGACAATAGAGCTCGCTTCCCCGGAGAATAAGTTAGGTACACCAACATGGCCTCGTTGGCGTCAAGTGAAAACACACTATACAGGGGTGGACGGAGGTTTTGTGACAGAGGGGGCCGCGAGATATACTATGACCGGGGGGTATGGGCACGATAGCGTCCATCAGGACTGCAAACGGCGTACTTCTCTAAGGAGTTTCGGACACATGCTCCTCGGGGAAAATTTTCGAGACTGAAGTTCTCTGAGATGCAATCTAGTGTATTCTGGACGGTTAAATTTAGCAAATACCTGGATTCCATATTGAATATGGAACGCTGAAATATTTAATAAACTACAGGTGTGGTTGTGGTCAAAGAAGTAATTAACACTTTATGGTGCTAGGAGGGGCCGAAGCGATCGCGGCAAGAGCACAACCTCCCGCCAAAGGCGGTAACATTGTCTCCCTGAAAAATTGTCAAATCCAGTTTGTTTGAGACGGATATTTAGTGCATGCATTCTGGGAGATTTGGTCATTTGCGACTAAAAATGTACGCGTCAAACACAGATTCTAAGAACATTTACATCAACAATTTCAAAAAAATAAATGCATCCACCAATCAGAAGAGAATTTATAACTACATGTGATAATAATAAAAAGGCTGCCAACACTGTTAAATAGTGCTCAATACACATAAGTGTAGAGCTAAATCGTAGAAAGGTGAGGCTAATGAAACCAACACATGATTCACTGTTACTCCGAGTTTCGTGCTTACGCACTCATCAGACAGTATTTAATAAAGAAAATTCCTATCACTTAGTTTATATACAAGCGTGTGAGAAAAGCTATTGTTATTTGCATAATTACAATGGACGTGAAACTGGTCCCACGAGTCTCCTGTAGCTCAGTGGTAGTGCATCCGAACTAGTAATCGGACGGTCGTAGTTTCGGCTCCTTCAAAAAAGCACTCGGGATTTTCTCCGAGTATCCCCAGTCAACATGAAAAAATAAACCTCCTCGTTGAATTGTTTTGTTTTAATATTTAGGGCCACGTGAAATTTGACAGTAACAACGATCGAATATCAAAGCTAGAAGTGCGTCAAATACAAGGTGAGTATTGACTATAATGTCTTTTCTAAAGTATACATATACTAGACGTCGTTTTGTTTAAGGATTTTGATGCTCTTCGTTTTGGCGGGCTCTTAACTTTCGAATTTTTTAAACAAATATTAGATAAGCGCATATTCGGCCTGAGAGAGTAAATATCAACGTTTCATCAACCAACTGTTTTATTATACTTTAATAAAATCCGAAAGTTCGGATATTCTAGAATTTTGCTTCCCGCTCAAGAAATTTGTGCTGATGGCAACACTGGACGAGATCTTACGGTACATGAGCTAATCGGTGGGGTTTAGTTTTTAAATCGGAACGCTAGGAACGTTAGAAACGCAATTTCTAAACTTAGATAATTAATGCTTTCCGTTATTCAGTCCCTTTTCTAATAAACGGTAAATTATAGATTACAGTCGTTGTAGCTATTAAATACAGGCTCAACGACTCGCTATTCAGTAACGAGCCACCTAGCAGCACCAAAATGAATACCTTGCTTCTTTTTTCTGACTGTCTAAGCATTCGCACAGCCACTTTCAATCAACCCCTTGGCCTTGTATATTATTATCCAATAGACCAATTTCGATATTAAAATTCAGTCCTAAACAAAAGGCATCATCTCGAGGCTTAGGGGAATAAACTCATACAAATCCTTATATTTATTCCCCAGAGCCTCGAGATGATGCCTTTTGTTTAGGACTGAGTTTTAATATATCGAGATTGGTCTATTCGATACTGGACACAGATACTGAACATTTGCTTTGCGCGCTTTACTTTTATCAGGTGACACAGAGAGAAGGGTGGGGTTTTATGACATGGAAACTGGAAATTACGAAGACAATGGCGACGGCGATTACGTGTGGGAAGGTAAAACTAAAACACATGTTCATCTTCACTCATGATGAAACACATTTACCGTACTTTCTCGACTGAACGCCGGACTCCGATTAAACTTCAGCCTCGAAAAAAACGCCGGGTCAAATCTGCCCACACTTAAATAAACTCCTGGAGCATTTCATCGAGAAAATACGGTAGATTCGATTTATAAAAGCGGTTTATTATGGAGAGCTTCGTTAACTTTAAACGAATAATTTAATTTTAGAGGGGCTGTGTCACGAAACTTAGTCAAATTTAACGACTTTGAAATGGCAAGCGAAAGAAGGTTTCAACAAAACGGCAAATACAAAAGGAGGCAGGGATGGGCAAAACTGAAGAAGATTAAAATGGATTGCATTTGGGGTTTTTGAAAACTTTTAAGCGAAACGGTTTTCCAAAGTTTATCTTTGTGTGTAACTTAAATTATATATGGCCTAGACCTTTTATCGTCATGAAACTTTGAGTTGTCTTGTTTAAAAGTAATTTCTGGGTTAACGTTAAGTTGCATAGCGAAAAGGGGCGAGTATAAGTGGTAAAAACTAAACAAAATCAACTGCACTATCGTGACACAGAGCCTTTAACCAATCACGAAAGACGTGAATGATCAATGAAAACGCAACGAGACTTATAAAGTAAAGCAACACGTGAAACCGTTGCAGGATCCCAGTGGCATGACTTGGTGTTTCAAATATCTAAAGTGAATTATCCTTCCCTCCGACCACCAAAATCTAGAGACAGCTTCTCTCACCAAGTATAGTCAACTTCGCAAATCAGTGTCTCCGATTGCGTGACATTAATAATAATAATTTATGTTAATAGCAATCCAAAAACAATCATTAGTTCGAAAACGATGGCTACAACTGGAGGTACAAGTTAATGGCTCCCAGTCAATGGTTGCTGACCCCTGCTAAGGGTAGGAAAACATGTTCGCCATCAAGTCTTATTTCAATTTGCTCTTAATTCTGATTGGCTTAGGTTGTGGTGCCAGATTCTTTTAAAGCCAATCATCGAACGAATTAATGGAAAACCAAGGGCGGTGACAAAATTACTTTCGACACTGAATTGAAAAGCGGTCTATCCCCTACTTTCTCAAATCCCATTACACACATCTTTATCCCCCAAAAGTTTTGCTTAATCATAGTTTGCAATTTGAAATCGAAAACAATGGCTACTCATTTTTTTTTTTGTGCAAGGGGGGGGGGGAAGGAAGGTAAAATAGGTGTATTATGGGATTTGAGAAAGAAGAGAATGCCTTATCCCTTAATTCGTATCACCTTGGCGGACTAAATAGAGAGATTTATCTTTGCGTTTACGTAGAAAAGTCAAACTGCACGCTGTTGCTTCTAGTAAAGGGATAAACATTCTCTTTTATATTTTTCCAAGAGCGTTCGGTATCGAATCCTGCAATCCGATTGGTTCCTCGCGCGGTCCGAACTCTGCTCACAGGCATGACGCTCTGAGGGTCTTTGTCCTTGACCTTAAATTTCCATTGTTTTGACACCGAATCCGTGTTTATATAGAGTTAGTTTCAAAACAGATTTTTGTTAGACAAGAGGCTTGGAAACAAAATTCAAAGAAAGATATTTCTCTATGAAACGTTCAGTTTGTAGGTCGCTTACTGCATTTGCTATCAAGCGCGATGCGAGGCAACAATTCAGAGACCTCGTCAAGACCACGGTCACAGTTTTTCGTTACACGGACTTCCCAGCCGGCAAATGACATATATATCCTAGTTTGCTGCGCCCTTTCTAGAAGTTGCTTGATTGTCTGCAGCCAACACACAAGTTGATCCTGACGTCTGACGTCTGCCGTTTGTCGTGAACGCGTTGGTAAATTTCATCGATGTTTCAGTCACCAGTTGTGATAGAAAGGCCTGGAACGTCTTGAAGTTCTTGTTTAACAAAGATTTAAACCTTTTTCAGACCTGTTTGTTTTTGACCAAGAGCTTTCTTTTCAATGTCAAGGTGGAAAAATCCCTGTGGATGGCTTGTACATCGAGGAGAAGCGGGAGGGTGTCCACCCAATTTTGTTTTGGTCCGTATTCACTTTATCAACTCTTGGTGTGATTATGGCACTGACCTTTCTCATATTCAATGTTTACCATCAAAATGTCAGGTAAGACCTCCATTTGAACCTGAACCCAGTTTAATTTCATGTAGCTGCCTCGGGTTAGGTCTGCAGTTGCAGTTAAATGTCCGAATTTGTAATCAATGATTCGGTTTCTGTTAGGAACCCTAGGATTTCAGTTTTTCGATGATTTCAAGTCTCTTTCTTCCATAGCATGTTTCTCCCTTTCCCTAGTCGACATTCAAAAAAGCCACTCTTCAACTCGTTCCCCTATTTAGCAAATACAGTTTTATTTCTTTTTCAATGAAGCACCTTTTAACAATTGAGGGCATAAAAATCATCGTCGACGTCACTCAACTTCCTTTTTCTATTTTCTGTGTCGGTATCCAACCCCAGGGCCATTTATGAAGCTTTAACTAGTTGTTTTCTTCGCAGATATATCAAAATGTCCTCTCCCAATATGAACAACATAATTATCGTCGGTTGCATACTGGTGTATATCTCCGGTGTGCTATTCGGTTTGAACAAAGAGGACCAACGCACCAGTTGTCAGGTCAGTTGAATATAGAAATAAAAGGCTGTCGAAGAAAAATTGATTTCACGAATTAGGCTCGATAAATGGATGAGTGAATTCTAAAAATCAATTTTGGAAAGAAAAATCGAATGAGAGACGCATAATAAGTCACGACGAATTATCTGTCGGTCATTTTATTCGTCAAGGCTCTAAACAGGACTGAGTATCCGAGACGCAAAAATTCGTTTAGGGCGAACACAGGCTGAGAGAGTCTGCTCAATACGTGTAGAATAAGGATGGGCACAAGAAGCACGGTGATATCTCTTCAGTGGAAAGCGGACGAAACAATCCTGCCGGTTGTGCCCGCCTTGGTGATAAACGAACGTAGCATACGTAAAATAAATGTTTGCCCAAGTTAATCCTTTCCAGCTATATGATGCGTTTCTGTAACAACGTTATTTGACTGAAAACACGGAATGCGAAGAGAGTAAATAACAAAACAAGGATATGACTTTGTCCAAGTGCTGATGTGTAAACAACAGCTTAAAATTAAGTCATGCTGATTTGAATGGGGTAGCATGGATGACACCTGATGTAGTGAGAGCAACTAAAAACCGTGGAGTGCTTTTATTTTCATTTAACGTCAAATGACAATGAATGCTAAATGATAAAATATTTTCCAATCGCAAGTGGTTTCAACAGATTTACAAACAGTGGATTAAGGTCTACGTTCTTGCTTGAACAGGGGGGGGGGGGGGTTTAGGTAATGCTCGTTGTTAGGGAAAGCAAGTAGAATTCCTCAGCACTTCATGAAGTTTATGAAGTCAAAACCGTTAGAGAAATAGAGGTGATAAACACGCTTATGCGTATCACAACATAGTACCCGGGGTTCTCAAGGCTCTCACAACAAAAGGTATGATAATTTTATGCTACTCCGTAGAAACCAGTATTACTCCACGCTCTTGTTTAACATGATGGTTTTTACAATTTGAATTTTTATCACGTCAATTCAAGTGAGACTAGCCACTGGACTTTTTCAAAACCACCAAGAGTTTAACGATCTTACGACGTTCAAGCAATACTGAGCCTATTTCCGAGTTGCTGCACGCCTCAGTTTCAAAGCGAGTCATGGTGCACAAACATTCAAATGGAAATGAGTTGCGTATTCTTATGCAAATCAAACTCATTTCCCCTTCAATAGTTGATCACCAAGACTCACTTCGAAACCGAGACAAACAGCAACGCGGAAATGGCCCATTGATAAATGCAGTGCATTGTCCTCTCAAGGTTTCCTGATTGTGGTTCAAGCAACGCACTAACCAAAAAGTGACACAAAAATTTAAGATTTTTTTAATTTTAAGAATTTTTAATTCATTAAATGAAATGAAACGAATTCATTTTCTTTATCGAGTCTTTGACGGGAACAAATGATCCCAACAAATTGACCCGCTCCTTACTATGTAGCTTCAAAGCTCAGTTGGTAGAGCATTGCTCCGACATCACAGAGGGTCATGGGTTCGAATCCGGTTGGAGCCACCTGAAGGTATCGGTAAAGCAACAATTGCTTAAATACGCCTTTTTCGATTTATCAAAATTCAGCTTGAAAGAGAGGTTTAGTGGACAAAGACAAAGGAAAGTGGATGATACGTCTAGCTTTTAATGGTAGAGTTCATTGTTGAACACCAGCTCTTTTTTCTTCTTTCCTCTTTCAGGCAGAAATATGGATTGTAGTGATTGGATTTACTTTGGGTTTTGGAGCTATGTTTAGCAAGACGTGGCGAGTGCATGTGATTTTCCTTAATTCCAACAGTACAAAGAGAGTAAGGCAATTACAGCACAAGCGCTTCTCTTTAGTTTGATGTAAACTTAGTCCATGAAGTAAATGAACAAACTCCATTTTTTTAGTGGAAAAAGCTGGAACAATCATCATAAACGAAGAGATTTTATGTGTTTACAAAAATTATCAGGGGCTGCCATTTTGGATTTATCTTGGTCTATCTTGCCCTGTACGTGTAGGGAATGACGTCGTAAAATTCACAATGACACTGAACTTTACATTGTGTGGGACTAGTTCGAATTCGTGAAACTTGAAGTAATTGAAAGTCGAGTGTCTCCCCTACTTTACCATACCCTGACCCTCAAAGACCACATTAAAAAACAAGTGATTTATTCAGATGGTCCGCCGAAAAATTGTTTTCCAAAGGTTATCATTCGAGACCGTCAGCTCTATGGCATGGTTGGTTTCCTTCTCTTGAGTGACTTCATTATTCTCCTAACGTGGCAGTTAGTCGATCCATTAACCAATCAAGCTCAGAACTTGGAACTGGAGGTATACACTGTTGCAATGTTTTCTTTACCAATTACCAACTGTATTTGTCCACGTCTGTCCCTTTTTGCCGATTTTTTTCATGGTCCAAACATCTTCACTAAACCTCGTTCCCTGTACCTTTCGTGTGGCTTTGGCCAAAGCGAAGGGAAAGATCCTAGGAACGAGTTAAAGCTTCACTAAATTAAACAAAAAAATACCTTTGGAATAATAAGTTCTTTACTCACCACATTTTTAGAGTTGATACACCCATCTTTCTTTTTTTCTTTGTCAAAGCCTTAGGATTTGCTAATGAGGCCGATTATCAACCCAGTTGATATAAATGTTCTAGTTTTCTGACGTTATTTCTCATTTTGCTCAGATATCACCAGATTTTGACACCGCTATACAACTTTATGTAACCACTTGCACCAGCCAACATATAACAATTTGGCAGGGAATCATGTTCGGATATAAAGGTAAGAAGACACGAGTTAAACACCAAAGCAATTGGCAGGAACAGTTATCATATGAACACGCATTTTATTACTTCTTGTTTATAGGATTGCTGCTGTTATTTGGAGCTTACCTCGCCTGGGAAACCCGTAAAGTTCACATTCCTGCCTTAAACGACAGCAAAATGATTGGTCTATCTGTTTACAACGTCATCATTCCTTGCGCACTCGTGATACCTATTTTGGGCCTCGTCTATTATAGACCAACCACACAGTTCGCTTTAACGTCTTTCCTGACCATCTTCTGTACGACTTTAACCCTTTGCCTCGTGTTTGTACCAAAGGTAAGACAGAAAATGAAATTGCTCGATAATTTTAGCACGGAGTATGTGCCATTGTGTGTATGCGCTTGCACCATTCAGTATTGATAACACCGGCAGGTATCTGACAAGTTGAAGTAAATTAAATTCACTTGGATCAAAAGTTTAGCTTTCTTATTTAAACATGACGTTAACAAGAGAACAAAATCATCTTTGGATAACCCAAAATTTTGAAGGCCTCAATAATAATAATAATAATAATAATAATAATAATAATAATAATAATGGGAACTGGGGTAGAACAGGTCGGTTTCTTAGCCTACCACGGGAATATGGACTCTCCCGCCCACCAGAGTCCCAAAAAGCCACCCGTGTTAGGGTTACAAAAACCTCATTTGATGAGAGAATGTCAAATATTGAATGAATGTCAAATATTGAATTTCACACTAACGCCGTCAACGGGACTGGAGCTTGTAGTGAAGGTGTCTCGTCCGGCAGGTGTACTGTGGATCAGCAGCGCAGGCCTGGTAGTCATCCTGGCTTTTGAACGACGATAGAAGAGATTAGGATGGTCAAAGGAGGAAAACAAACGGCTGTTTGAATGTTACATCAGGAGTGAACCAGAGAGGCGAAGGTAAAGAAAAAGATTGCTAGACCTGTCGAAAGCCCGTAACATCAACAACGAACTAACAGAAGTCACCGAGCAGAGATTGGCTGATTATGTACGCCAGATTAAGAACAACAAGTGGCTAGAGACTGTAGAGCAAGAGGAAATAGCCATACAAGTAAGACATGAACATCAGGAGATTGAAACTACAGAGCTCCACGCCACAGATACACCAGACTATGAACATCAGGAGACTGAAACGACGAAGCTTCTTACCACAGATGCACCAGACGATGCAACAACATCTGATACCCAAGAAGAACACCAACGTGAAGAGGAACCCAGAGTTTTCACTGCTGGAGAATTACAAGAAGAGAGCAGCCCAGAACTGGAAGCCCTTTGTGACAGGATCCTAGAAATTATACAACTAGAAGAACAGAGAATAGGATTACCATCACTGACGTCATGCGAAAGAACGAAGCTGAAAGCAGAAGTTGGAAAAATCAATGAAGCCGTCAAAAGGTTTCAGACGCACAACATCATTGAACTGAATTATTTAATGTATGCAGCTAGATATGTTGCTACAGAGAGAATTGGAATGATAAAAGGCAGGACAGGGAGACTAACTGAAGAGCCATTCTCAAGGAGAAGGATTAAGGGAATATCGAAACTTGGCGAAAGACCTGCATGAGAAAGATTGAGGAAATCCGAAGAGGAAACATGATACTGAAGCAAAGAGAGAGGAAAGGTTGAACAGAAAATATCATCTTGAGGAAAGGGGAACTTTGTATGTCTCAGGCATGTTGAAACAGAAGATCAAGGCAGGTTGAGTTAAGATCAAAAGATACGACGAGAGATGTCAACAGATCAAACAGAACCACCTGTTTAGAACCAAACAGACGCTGTTCTACAAAACACTAGATGGAAAGGAACGAGGAGAAACGGTGTTACCTGATCCCACAGAAGCAACCTCCTTCTGGATCAAGA
>NC_090885.1:27496411-27498920 GCF_036669925.1 Montipora capricornis
GCCAGAACATCATCCGAACTGAAGATTAGAAAGTTAAAAGTACCAGAAACTAGCATTTGAAATCAGAAGGATTCATGGAGCCTCGCAAGTCACAATAATACCTATCGCGACTGGTGCTCTTGGAAGCATATCAAAAGGTGCAAAGACCTGGTTTGTTAAGCTAGATGTACCTGATTTCCTTGGAAGTGTACAATTATCGGCCATCCTTGGAACTGCTCACCTGTTGCGGAAAGTGTTGTGTCTCTAAGCCACGGGGAGTTGCTGAGACACAATAAACACTACCCAGTAGAACACCCGACAACTGGAGAGAATCGAATCGAATAATAATAATAATAATGATAATAATAATATATCGCTTTGATGATCCATACGATGTTTTTGAAATTCATATTTCATCCAATACATGTTTCGGAGGAAACATCATCCAATCGTCAGTTGACAAATGAGAAATAAACTAAAGTTTGAGCAATAACTAGTGTAACCAAAGTGAGATATAACATGAAATACTTAAAGGATGAAGGCGAGAACAGAATAAAAACACCCAACCACGAAACAAAACAGAAAAAAACCAAACTGTTTAAGCTAAGAAAGAAACTAATTAGTCTGAAAGGTATAAATTAAGATGTTGTGACTTGGCAATTTAAAGATTGCTGCTCCCAAAGGATATGCATGGCTTCTTTGATTTTCAATTGGAAACGTGTGGTGCAGAGTCGAGGATTTGAAAAATCTATTGGTGAAACGAATAGACATTCCGCCACTCGCATCCGTGACCATCTCGCCTCGACAAACATTTCCCCCATATTTAAGCACTTGAGAGGTTCTGAAAATTGTCCGCGTCCCGGGGTTCAGAAGACTGTTTTAAATCCTCGCCTCTGCTACCACACGTTTCCAATTGAAAATCAAAGAAGCCATGCATATCCCTTTGGAGCAGCCATCTTTAAATTGCCAAGTCACAACATCTTAATTTAGCCCTTTCATACTAATTAGTTTCCTTTCTTAGCTTAAACAGTTTGGTTTTTTCTGTTTTGGTTTCGGGGTTGTGTGTTTTTATTCTGTTCTCGCCTTCATCCTTAATTATTCAGGTTATATCTCACTTTGTTACACTATTTATTGCTCAACGTTTAGTTTGTTTTCTCATTTGTCAACTGACGATGGATGATGTTTCAATCCGAAACATGTATTGATTAAATATGAATTTCAAAAACATCGTATGGATCATCAAACCTCATTTTGCTGGTAGCGGGACTTCAAACGCGATGTTTGACGAGTGACCCGAAAGGGCTCTGATGAGTCCCTTTGCATTGATCAAACATACGTATGTAAGGCTCGCCATATAAATATCTATTGTCAATAAGATAATAACAGTAATAATAAGAATAATAATAATAATATAATAAAATTATATATAATAAATAATACAAGTTTCTTTTCGATGTACACTCCCATGAGTTCCGAAGTCGTTTTGTAAGAGTTTGTTTTGCAATTTGAGTAACTCTAACCTTCATAAAAATGAAAGTGTATGCCTGTCCCAAACTATCCGTAATCGTTCATAGATTATTGTTTTGAGAACAGAGGACGGTAACCGCGTTCCAACAGTCAGTGGTTATATGGCGTGGAGGGCGCAGGCAATGCATCAAAAAGTGAGTGCGAAACTATAGATGCCAATACATTTGTAAATAACAATCTTCTTTCGTACAATAACGTCACTTTTTTCCCTTTTTATCCTGGCAGGCCGTAGGAGGCCTGGGTTATATTAGGCTTTGTTTTCCACATCATTCTCGTTCCCAGAGCTGCGATCCTCTTGGCCAGCTCAGTCACAAATCGCCGTTGTGCCTCTAAAACGCACGCGTGAAATCTAACGGCCTGCGTTACCCTTGTCCCGCGGAATGGCCTCTCTGGTGCTGACCAAAAGGATCGGAGCTTCTGGGAACGAAATTGATAGCTTGCGATGGCTTCCAAAAAGGCGGTGTCGTTGTCAAAAGTTGAAATGAATACTATGATTCCAAATACGCTCAAACCACACACAAACGCGCACACCGTTCGCCGTAGACCCACTCTAAAAGACATTGAGCGTTTCCGAACTGGATCGCTCCGCGAACTTTACAAAAGGCCAAGTTAGCAGCGAATCTTTATGAGTGGACCTATTGAGAATCAAGCTGTAGCAAAAGAGCGATCTGATGTTAATCGAAAGGGGCATCCAAGTAAAAATCGTAGTGCATTTAGACGTGATCGCGCGAACCCAGTAGAATACAATCCGAACTCTACAACGTCCGAGGAAAGAACAGAAAGGTTAGAGAAACTTGCTTGCAAATGTATTCGTTCGAGTACACCCGAGTCTTCAAAAATGCGTTGTTTCATCAAAGTTGGAAAAGCATCAGAATAAAACGAATTTATCGTTTTAAATGCTCTGGGACACTTCTTCAAGGGATAAAAAAGAGTAAACACGAGATAAGCGATCTTCATCATTGTTTATTGTAACAGAGTGGTGTGTCTTTACCAGAGTCAAACC